>NC_134406.1:4030599-4335599 GCF_038048845.1 Mixophyes fleayi | reverse complement strand
ATAATAAAAATAAAGACAGGGATTGTTCCCTCCATCCCCAGAGGTTCTCTCTGGTGTTTCTCGGGCACTAGAGAAGATATCTGCAGACCTTACTTATCACCTTTTTGCTGTTTACATTTGCATTTTGTTTGTATTTACACTTCACTGGTTATATTATTAGTTATGTACCTGGGGCCTGATTCATTAACTTAAGAAACTTCTTATTTCAGTCTCCTGGACAAAACCATGTTACAATGCAAGGGGTGCAAATTAGGTTTCTTTTTTGCACATAAGTTAAATACTGACTGTTTTTTCATGTAGCGCACAAATATCAACTTTAAATTTCAGTGTACAAATAAGCTATCAAGTATTTGTGTGCTACATGAAAACACAGTCAGTATTTAAGTTATGTGCAAAACAGAAACCTAATTTGCACCCCTTGCGTTGTAACATGGTTTTGTCCAGGTGACTGAAATAAGAAGTTTCTCAAGTTAAGATCCTTAATGAATCAGACCCATAGTTTGTAATTCAGATTTAATCATAATGAGTATACTGGTTATATTAAAAGAATTTCATCCACACCTATGGGGTTATGTATTTCAGTAAGATGCAGGGCAGGCCCAGCCAACCTGTGGCTCTCTAGGTGTCATGAAACTACATGTCCCAGGATGCTCTGCCAACTGCCCATCAGCTGATAGCTGGCAGGGCATGCTGGGACTTGTAGTTTCACTGCACATGGAGAGGAGCCACAGATTGGCTTGGCCAACCTGTGGCTCCAGTTTCTAATACAAACGGTACTTTATACTTAGAAGTATTTGAAACCCACCGAGGGCCTGATTTAGAGATGGACGTACGTCTAACTTACAGGCGCAAAATTCCACTTTGTTTTGCAGCGTCCTACGGCTGGAGAGGTGAATCGGGTGCGTGAGACTGAAGTACGTCAGTGTGAGGCGCCACCTGGAAGTGCGACCTATTCTGAGCAGGTCACATCCCCAGATTCTCATAAAGACCTATTGGGGCCCTAGGCAAGGTACTGGTTAGGGGCCCCTCGTTAAGTCCCTTCTCCGAGGATAACTTACTTATTTTTCCCAGTGAGTATAAATATCTCACTAACTCTTCTTATTTTTCTGGTGAGGCTGTTTCTATATCTCCAAAAACACCTACCCCGCACTAACACTGACAGACTAACACAGATTGGTCTCCCGGGGGGCGTTCTGTGTCCGCTCAAGTCCCCAGTGCCGCAGAGGCATAATAATGTGGCTGCCATGTGATGTATGTGCATGAGGGGTATATGCCATGTGGGACCATGTGTGACTCACTGTTCTGCTGGTCAGTGTGTGTTCAGATTTGTGTGAAGAGGCAGTTTTGGGTACTGAGTGCTTAATGATCACAGTACGGCTATGTGAGCGGGTCACCCAGCCCGAGTAAGTCCAGTAGGTTTTTGCCCAACTTCCTGTGTGCCTGATCTCCACAGGGCATGTTCTGGGACAGGAGTAGAGACCGATTGTAGCCCAGGACAGAGGTGTCGTGGAAACAGAGTACGATCTACTCTGACCTACGTAGTAAAGATACCTCATTGTTTCTATAAATCGTACATTCGAGGGTTGCAGAACGAACATGCCGGGGGCGTAGGGCTAGAATGGCAAGCGCCACTTGACGAAATCTTCAGGATATTTTGCGGAACAGGTTTGAGCATTTTGCTGATATCTACACCGCAGTGAAAATCTCACAGGGACAAATCTCTTAACTCGTCATGAAATTAGGACCAGTCGGACACTGTATGCCATCGGTCAAGATTTAATAATATTTTGGCAGATTAATTCTTGTGCATATTGGTGTAGTTGGAACGATGAAAAACAACATTTATTAAGCTGTGGATGCTGTACAGATGCGGCGCATTACCTGACATTACGGCAGCAGATGATTGCTTGGCGCTGGGTAATATTCTACTTGACGGGCTGCAGTTTACAAAATGAAAGCCGCAGCAAACTGCTTATGTGGCTGTTTTAAACCTTTCTTTTTTAATTCTCCTTTCCACTTGCCTCCACTTTTCCGCTCCCTCCCTCCACGGGCTAAACACACAGCTCCCGCTGGGATAAATCATTTACTGGCAATGAAATTGATTTCCGAGTGAATCTCTCCTGAATTCACCAGTCCCCCCCCCCCCATGCTCTGCTCCCCGCACCCCCCTATCTTACAGGGCCCCTGTCACACAGCCGTACTGAGCTCGGACGATTCATCACTGTGTCAGGCCTGTCACACTGCCCGAAACAGTCCGCAATGAGCCTCAATAACCAGCCTCATCCCATCCAATTTAGCATAGCAGGGAACATCTGAGACGGGGACCAGGCAGACTCAGACGGAAATTGGCAAATTGGTTCTAGTTTTTTTTTTTTTTTGTAACGTGTGTTTAGGTTTATCCCATTAGGGGGAGGGGGGGGGGTCTGTTCACGTGCGTACACAATCTGACCCCATATAGGGAGCAGAGTGACATCGTTATACTAAGTTACATGCAGTTTATCAATGACGTTTAACTCATTTTATATATCTGATGCTCTGATTAATACAATACGCTGTTGATTTATTTTCTATAATAAGTATATCTGCTGTAGTAAATAAATGATGGGACATTTCTGTTCATTTGAAATTCTTATAGAGGTAAATTCAGTTCTTGTTCAATTAAACTGTTAGATTTTGAGAGAATTTACAGAAAGTCCCAAATAAAGTGAAATAGGGCCAGAAAATAAGTACATTCATTATTTGCAAAATAACCCCAATTTACACATTGATACATGGTGAATAAAACATATTCTATGTTTGTGACATTATAGAAGAGATGGTGCAGAAGGATTATGTTATTTTCTATTTCCACGTTTGTACACTTCGTATCCATCTGTTTGATCTAAAATACTAATTTTCTTATGTTAATAATACATTTATAGTAGATTGTTCCATTCAATTGTAAGCTCTTCTGAGTGTTCTCATTTATAAATGGTCTCCATGTTTGTATGATTGTTAAGATTTGTTTTGTTTTTTTAAATGTTGAGTATGCGCAGCTTACTTGGTATAGAGACATATTGGTGCTTTTAAAGTTATTATTATAACTGATAATAATAATAATAATAATAATAATAATAATAATAATAAGTTTTCACGTTCACTCTGATTTTCCATTGTAGCATTATTAAAAATGTGTAATTAAATATTTACAATATCTTCCATTTCCATCACAAACAGAAATACACCCACATCATACACCTAAGTTATTGGCCAGAATACATAGTTATGGATCATTTAGCAAAACATAACCTATCGGTTCAGGTTCTCCCTGGCAAAACCGCTAAATTCCCCAATCACTACAGAGCATTTTGTTACCTAGGAGGACGCAAGTCAATGAGTCACTTCTAGGCTTCTGTATTTTAGAGGAGTACAAGATAAAGAAGCTCCACCCTTCTGAGCTTCTCTTTTGCAAATACTGTATTTGGACAACATTCAGGTTTGGTTAGGGATAAAAACATCTCATATAAGGAATATTTGTAGCTCTGTAACACACAGGGTTCCAGTAATGAAACATACGGCCCTCGGGCTTATTGAGGGCCCTTCTTTCCTTCCCTTAAATTGTTTTGTTCCAGCCAGTATAAAGGATCCGCTGGACAATGTCATAATATGTTGTGGTACATTGTGGAATTAAAGGTCTAGACATGGAGTCGAGTGTACAATACAAATAACAATCACAAAGCTTCCTAGTCGCCCTTAGAGAATAGGAAGCCTCAGCCCTTGGGGCCCAGAGCCCGGCTCTAAGAAGACAGCCAGGAGGCTAATTCTATGTAGATAATACACTCAGTCCTCGTTCCCCTGCTGCAAGTGATCAATAATTGTAACGTTAGAGACCTTGTCTTCCCTTCTGTCTCATAGTAACGGTGCTGCAGCTGTCACATGGAGAAACCAGAGTTTTGTGTAAAGTCCGATGAGTTGTGTATAGTCTTCTCATCATATAATAATAGGTGTAAATCGCCTGTTTGTGAAATAAATTAGCATTTTATGAAAGTGCTTTTTGAAGCTTTGGAAATACAGCCGGGAATCAGACATTACTCACACAGCGAGTTTGTTCAACCAGTCATAGAATCAGAGGAGGCTGATTGCTGTGAGAGAGAGGACTGGGTGGGCACAAGACCACCCTGTGTAAAACAATGACAAGTGGAGACTATCTGTGATAGATCCCTGTTACCTTGAAGACGTCGCTTTGTCTCTTTGCATAATGGGTGCCAGGAAAAGATTGTGAGCTCTGTCGGGCAGAGATATAACCTGAATACTTCTGTGTTCATCAGTGTTACAATGTAACAAGAAAAGTGAATGTTAAGATTTCACTTTGTTTCAAACTATTCTATTCATGTTGACAGGAAGTAACTATTCCAAAATATAAGTTTACATGTTGTATGTAGTTTATATGTCCTGGGATCTTCCAATGAAGCTGGACGCAGAGCAAAAGTCAAATTTGCTTACAAGCACAGATAATGCAGCAAAATAATTGGCTCATCCAGGGCGCTCGTGGGCAGAATGATCCAGGCGTGTATCTCTAAACCGATAAGGTTAGTAATTACATGGCGTCAAAGGGGAGATGGAAACAAGGTCACGTCCTTTGTGATGTGTCGCAACGATGCTGAACCTTTATATCTGGTCTCAAGGTTTTGCCAGGGCAAATTTACTCGCCCAGTCGCCTACAAAAGTATTATATAATATCCACAGATGACCAATGACAGGTTACCTGACATATCTGATGCATTATCAAAAATACCTTAATTACTTAAGTTATTTAATAAGAACTGGTAAAACTCCAGTTTGTTACAATATATCACTTGGAGGAGGGACAACACACTACAGCCAGGGGATGGGGTCACAGAACCACCAGGGTATAACTATGGACATATATATATATATATATATATATATATATATATATATTATGCAGTCATGCAGAAGGACAAGTACACAGACATTTCCACTGACTGTCTGGGACCACATTGCCGTTATTGCACATGGTATGCCAAGGGACCCATTTAGGCCTGGTGCCCACCAGTAGACCATTTGGTCACTGTGTACGAACATGAATAGCCGACTTTTGAAGTGGTTAGAGACACCTGTGAGTGCTTCAGGAGCTTTTCTATGAATATTTGATTAAAGTTAGTAGATACCGGTAGATGTCAGGCGGTGTTTAACCAGCTGTGCAAGATGGTGAGTAAATCCCTGGTGGGCCCAGCAGGCAACATCAGCGCCATCGTTCTCCGCACTACTTTGGATCTAGACCATTCAGCCTAATCAAGCTTTGCTGCATGTACATGTGTTATGGAGGGGGAAGTAGTCAGAGGGTGGACTAAGTAAGTGCTATTCTCGTTCTCCATGGATTGGACACCCCCTTCGCTGTTACGCTGTTTCATGAGCCTATGATTTCCATGAATACTTCATACTCCAGCCCAAAACCAATCAGCCTACAGAATACTGGAACAATGATATGTAATATTTAATGGGAGGGTCTTCTTCATTGACTCAGGACCTTTTCTGAGGAGCTATAAGGACCGTTCTAATGGAAAAAGCACCATGAGTGGTCAGGTGATTCCCCCACCAGCCTCGCCATAAGACATCGCTATGCCATCGGTGGTCTAGCACTAAGGAAAATTTACTTCTCCACTGGATACCCACGAGGAAAGCTTGGGCCCCCTTTAATGGGATGAATCCCAATTACACATACCCACCAGCAGCTCAGGTTTTCATGGGATTATCCAATTGGCCGTGGTCACATGGCAGTTTGGTGTGATCATGGTACATTATGGGACTCTTTTAGTGTATCAAGCTATGGTCTGAGCTGATGGGCTGTGTGGCCTAATATGTCCCTCATTGTTATCGATGTATGCGATACAGAATACAAATGACTTACACACAGGGGAGGACCCCGTGGGGGGGGGGGGGAGGGCAAGACTCAGCAGTCTATTAGGAAGATTTTAGAGAAAGAATAATGCAGGTGGCCAATGACCCAGCCCAAAGTAACCCACTATGGGACTGCCCCTTGGGAGGGGCAGCTATCCCCCAACCAGACAAGCCCCTGCTTACACAGTAGGAGTTGTACTGGGGCAGCACAGTGGCTCAGTGGTTAGCACTTCTGCCTCACAGCGCTGGGGTCATGAGTTCAATTCCTGACCATGGCCTTATCTGTGTGGAGTTTGCATGTTCTCCCCGTGTTTGCCTGGGTTTCCTCCGGGTGCTCCGGTTTCCTTCCACACTCCAAAAAAATATTGGTAGGTTAAATGGCTCCTATCAAAATTGACCCTAGTCTCTCTCTGTGTGTCTGTCTATGTATGTATGTTAGAGAATTTAGACTGTAAGCTCCAATGGGGCAGGAACTGATGTGAGTGAGTTCTCTGTACAGCGCTGCGGAATCATATATAAATAGATGGTGATGATGATGATATTGCATAGAGTGTATGATAAAGCTACATATCTATAGCATAAGAGAAAACATGAGCTTCAGTGAGCGAGAAAGTCAGACAATTGGGGCATGAATTTCATTAATGAAAGTGCTATGTACATTATTAGCGTTACTTGTTATTAGTTACAAATCCTTTTACAGTCTGTAAGCAGTTTAGTAACGGGATCTTTGGTCCACTGGGGTGGAAATTGTGCTGTTCTACTAATACGGGTGATCTAGAACATTTATTCATAATTAGGTTTGTACTGATAACTAAGTTTGTAACAGATGATAGAAAAGCTTCCTGTCCAGGCTCCCATTCAAATTGCTGCGTTTACTTATTGACCTCTATGGTGCTACAAAGTGGCCGTTCTCTTCCTTCATGTAAAATTAACAGATATATGACATATATTGTCGTATTACTGCTTCAAATGATTATTATGATGTTGCTTTTGATTGCAAGCTCATGTGGCTGGGGAGAGCTGTACCTGATTGTTCTGTGTATGTTAATTGTTTGTAACGTTAATATTTTCCCCTATAGTAGATAGCTGTGGAATATGTTTATAAACACTTGTAATTAATAATAATAGTAATATAATAAAAACAAAATAATAGTATATTATTTTTACTATCGCTGCTGGGGGGAAATGCATAACTCCCAGCCGGAGAGAAGCTGTTTAACAAACTACACAAGAAAATAGAGAGAATATGATGGGTTGATAATGGTACATATCAGCTTTCTTTCTATGCCCCCTCAATAATCAGTATCATCGACTGTGACACACAGAACCAAAGGTAACACAACAATAATTGACAAATCGCAGACAACACAAAAGTGTGCTTGTGGCCTTTGACCACTTTTTGGACCGGACCTTATTTTAGCCCAGCAAATTTCAGGTTCTTTTGCGCAAAAATGTATGGGGGGGATTCAATCCCCCCCCCCCCGAAGTAGCGCAGTGTTAAACCGATTACCGTTAATACGGTCATTTTAACCCTGATGTCTGCTTGCGGCTCCCTGAGCGTTAAAGATCACCGTATTAACGGTAATACTGCGCACTATTACCGTAATATCAGTAATAGTGCGCAGGCCGTGTTACTTTCTGCAGTAACGCGGCCAATTTAATTCCCCCCTATGAATTCTGAATGCTCAGATGTATTTGCAGATACCTTCAAACGTACTTCCAAATTGGTAAACTCAGTAGCAAAAGCCAGGTAGAAAGTCTTATAATCAATTTGAAGCTGGCTAACAATTATCTTTATAATCGTCAGCTCCTGTGTCTAGTGACTCAGCTAGAAAACATTCCCTAGACCCCCGGCACCTCTTTATTTCAACTTGACGCTTTGCCCCATCTGCTTAATGGAAAACTACCATTTACCCATCTGCATATGAAGGATTATAACTATGAATTCTCGTTTTTCCTGGATAAATACCTGTGTTGTGTGGAAACTGCTGTGTATCGTAATTCTTTAATCCAGGTGTGAATTTATGGAAAGTGATTCCTGGCAGTTTAACAAATAAAAGACTGCGAGTAAGCGCTGAATGTTTTCATTGGGGGTTTTATGTATTTATATAATATATTATGATCTATTTACATAGCGCCGATCATATTACGCAGCGCCGTACGGAGAATACACATTCACTTGTCCCTGCCCCATTGGAGCTTAAAATCTAAATTGTCAGAGGCAGGTGACAGTAGCGAAGACTAAGACATATTATATTAAACAGGGAAAGGCAGACTGACTGTTCTGCTGAACAAGATTTGGTAAATTTACCCAGTCTTCCCCGGCCATCAGTTTGTTTAGTACAAGGTTTTTCGATGAGTCCTTTTGTCATCAATCAATTGGATATACAATGATCATCTCATATCCACCCTGATCAATAACAATTGCTTTCACCTTGGCTCGGCTCATCCATCATACGCTTTAATGTGTCCATAGAGGGAATGAGGGACACACACGAGAAAGCCACAAAGACTGCTCCACTGGCCAGAGACAGGGACTCACTGTCCCGTCTGTGTGAATGACTCTTTACTCTATAGATAGTGAAAGGTTCTTTATCAGATACCGTGACGGATCCTGCTACCCATAATGCATCATTATGCGCAAAGCCATCAGGTGTCAACGGTACCTAACGGCCATTTGTCTATGTCACAAATCAAACAACTAATACAAAGTTATTGGTAATAAAGTACAATGCCGAATTCAAGATTATCTGTTACTCTGTTCCAAATCCCGACTTCTCCCTAATATACATAACGTAGGTGTGCTAAAATCCAGCAATATGTAACCTTCATATTTTACGTACATTCTTTCTCATAGACCTAAATGAAGTCTGTGACTCAGCTTTATGACCCACGGGGCGGTTGTAAGTTAACTATATATATTTCTTTTATTTTTAATAAAGTTTCTGTTCTGTACAAATTTTTCCAATTTAATTAACAATTAGGCAAATAAGTGTTATGCAAAATTATATTACTATATAATTAAAAATTAGCTTATCAATTAGTTAGATCTGTTTGTCAAGCGCAGAGATTTTTGGAAAGCACAAAAACGAAAACACTGGGAAATTGAAATTGTTGTCAAGGATTATGGTGAACCGGCGCTAAATGACATAGAAATCACTTTGTGTGGTCAATAATCAGGGCTGTAAGTTTCATATAACTTAATAAATCGGTTTAGATGACTTTTGCCAAATGCTAAATTGTTTCTCTGACTACCATGTTTTTTTGTGTTCTAATTACATGTCCTGAGAGTGAGGGGACACCGGGACTGTCTGTATTACATGTGTCCTGAGAGTTAGGGGACATCGGGACTGTCTTTATTACATGTGTCCTGAGAGTGAGGGGACACTGGGACTGTCTGTATCACATGTGTCCTGAGAGTGAGGGGACACTGGTACTGTCTGTATTACATGTGTCCTGAGAGTGAGGGGACACCAGGACTGTCTGTATCACTTGTGTCCTGAGAGTGAGGGGACACCAGGACTGTCTGTATTACATGTGTCCTGAGAGTGAGGGGACAGCGGGACTGTCTGTATTACATGTGTCCTGAGAGTGAGAGGATACCGGGACTGTCTGTATTATATGTGTTCTGAGAGTGAGGGGACACCGGGACTGTCTGTATTACATGTGTCCTGAGAGTGAGGGGACACCAGGACTGTCTGTATTACATGTGTCCTGAGAGTGAGGGGACACAGGGACTGTCTGTATTACGTGTCCTGAGAGTGAGGGGACACTGGGACTGTCTGTATTACATGTGTCCTGAGAGTGAGGGGACACCGGGACTGTCTGTATTACATGTGTCCTGAGAGTGAGGGGACACCAGGACTGTCTGTATTACATGTGTCCTGAGAGTGAGGGGACACAGGGACTGTCTGTATTACGTGTCCTGAGAGTGAGGGGACACTGGGACTGTCTATATTACATGTGTCCTGAGAGTGAGGGGACACTGGGACTGTCTGTATTACATGTGTCCTGAGAGTGAGTGGACACCAGGACTGTTTGTATTACATGTGTCCTGAGAGTGAGGGGACATCGGGACTGTCTGTATTACATGTGTCCTGAGAGTGAGAGGACACCAGAACTGTCTGTATTACATGTGTCCTGAGAGTGAGTGGACACCAGGACTGTCTGTATTATATGTGTCCTGAGAGTGAGGGGACACAGGGACTGTCTGTATTACATGTGTCCTGAGAGTGAGAGGACATCGGGACTGTCTGTATTACATGTGTCCTGAGAGTGAGGGGACACCGGGACTGTCTGTATTACATGTGTCCTGAGAGTGAGGGGACACCAGGACTGTCTGTATTACATGTGTCCTGAGAGTGAGGGGACATCAGGACTGTCTATATTACATGTGTCACTCTTCTATGTTTGAGTGGTTCCCATTAACAGCAGAGAGGAGATTCTAAACCTCGCTTTGCTTGTTGGCTATGCAGGTATATAAGTGTTCCCCCCTCTCAGTACTCAGCAGCACCCCCCGTACACCCACTTCCTCCCATCAGCTGGTACCCTGCGGACGATGCTGCCATCTTGTCCCTGAAATCCATTCGTTGCAGTTATATCTTTTGCCTTTGTGCAGCGTTTACACTGCAACTTTGCAGCCTTGGGGTCTACATGGCCCTTTCTATGCACAATGGGGCACCAAAGCCTGAAAAGCCCATTAAGAGAATAAAAGCTGGAGTACGGCAGCAGTCTCAGAGCAGCCAGAGAGTCGCTGCGTCCGCACATTTCTGTACATGAAAATGGCGACCTGGTCACTCTCACTAATTGTACAGAAATCTATGATTCGTCAGAGTGGAAACTGTGCCGCTCCGACAACCGCTGTAATTTAAAACATTTTGTTTGGATCTATTAACTGAATTTGTAACAACTTGTAGGAAGTCATCTCGTTTAATCACTTATCCAACTAGTGAGCAGGATATTAGTGAGCGCTCAGCATATCTCTGCGCACGTAGATGGGATTCTATAGACTTCAGTTCACCACCCTCAGTCCGTCTCCCACTATTGTACTGTTCATCTCAACTACAGCAGATTGTGAATCATTTCTCTGCAGATCTGCCGCTGTGAGATGGAGTTCTAACAACTAATGACTGTACCTCTACCCCCAATATCCACTGGAGAAAGTGCAACCTTGGCCCTTCTCATGTAACTGTGAATCCCCCCTGGTTCTGGTCTCGTGCGGTCACTTACTTGGGATATCCCGTTACAGGGTACCCCACTCACTGCGCCTCCTCCTGCTCTAGAGGGTCCCTGAATACTCAGGTGTTAAACACAAACACATGGAGTGGTCACTAGTGGAGTGCAAAGTTTAATAAATGTTGGGCACCAGCCCATCTCATAGCAAAAATAAAGTTTATATTTTCTAACGCCTTCTCCTCCAGCACATAAACTCCAGCAGATGTTAAGCTCTTTTACTCCAGTACTCCACCCGCCATATACTTGTTTACGTCCATTATACAAAGTTCACACAGCTGCAGACCTGGTGTTGCTGGGTGCAGTAGTTCCACACACTCAGAATACTTGTCTCTCTCTGACAGGTGTCAGCTCACAATGGTCAGACGTCAGAGGTTTATGCTCAACAGAATAAAACATTTTTTTTTTTTAATGTTTTATCATTGACGACTATTTGTTTATTAACAGGTTACATTATTTAAAAAAAAAAAAAATATGTTCTTTTATGAGTTTATATTCCACATGTGTATTGTACGTATCCTGCAGTGTATTGTCTGTTAGAGCAGAGCCGACCTAGACCCGTATTCATCACCAGACGTATCTTCACCTCCGCTCCTTGATGAATTTGAGCATACGCAGACCCAATAGACAGGAAAACAAATGCAAATTACATCCAGTATGGATCACTTAATGAATGACTCCTGTGTGTGCTGATTTATTTTACATTAATTAATTTACGTATTTTATACCACCAGTCAGATCATAATCAGCGCGGACCTTCCACCAGCCTTTCAGCAGCCGCGTTAGATAAAACAACCGCGCCAACATGAACTTGGTCTACGCTTGTCCGCCCCTTCCCTCCGTGTTCCGCTGCTCTGACTGCAAGAAGGGGCAAGTGTCAGACACAAGTTAGATGAATATGTATCAACGTATATGCGACCATTCTTTTTGTAGACATAAGTCATGCAAATTTAGATGTAAGTATACACCTCTGTACATCTGATGTAAAATAACTGCTGTGTTTTGAGTTAGACATATGTTGAGACATACATGTACACGTGTAAGACCGTGACCAAATTAGTGTTTTCAGGAAGTAAAAATTAATCTAACTCAGTCCTAATATGTTTGTTTCTACATAGACTATATGGACAAAAGTATTTGGCCACGCCTTTTAATTATTGAATTGAGGTGTTTCAATCAGACCCATTACCAGAGGTGTATAACATCCAGCACCAGCCATGCAGTCTCCATTTGCAAACATTTGTGATACAAAATGGGTCGTTCTGAAGAGCTCAGTGACTACAAGCGTGGTACTGTGATAGGATGTGTGGTACTGTGATAGGATGTGTGGTACTGTGATAAGATGCCACCTGTGCAATAAGACGGTTCGTGAAATTTTATCCCTGCTGGATATTCCACGGTCAACTGTAAATGATATTATTACAAAGTGGAAGCGTTTAGGAACAGCAGCAACTCAGCCACGAAGTGGAAGACCACGTAAAATCACAGAGCGGGATCAACGACTGCTAAGGCGCATGGTGCATAAAAGTCGCCAACGCTCTGCTGATTCCATAGCTGAAGAGTTCTGATCTTCCACTGGCATTAATGTAAGCACAAAAACTGTGTGGCAGGAGCTTAATGGAATGGGTTTCCATGACCGAGCAGCTGCATGCAGCCTCAAATCACCAAGACCAATGCCAAGCATCGGATGGAGTGGTGTAAAGCACACCGACACTGGACTGTGGAGCAGTGGAAACGTGTTCTGTGGAGTGATGAATCACGCTTCTCTGTTTGGCAGTCAGATGGGCGAATCTGGGTTTGGCGAATCCCAGGAGAACGTTACCTGCCTGACTGCATTATACCAACTGTGAAGTTTGGTGGAGGAGGGATAATGGTATGGGGCTGTTTTTCAGGTTTTGGGCTAGACTCTTCCCCTCTCTGCTGCAACGTCCCGGTCGTCTCCATAAGGACCGGGGCATCACTTCCGGTTTTGCGGCCCCGACCATTGCCAAGGTAACGGTAAGACGCTGAATCCACAGCACGCCCCAGCATTTCACAGCAGCCGGGCGCATGCGCTGCAATTAATACGGCCCTGACCTCAACCCCATCGAACACCTTTAAGATAAACTGGAACAGAGATTACGAGTCAGGCCTTCTTGTCCAACATCCGTGTCTGACCTCATAAATACTCTACAGGATGAATGGGCACAAATTCCCACAGAAACCCTCCAATATCTTGTGGAGCCTTCCAAGAAGAGTGGAAGCTGTTATCACTGCAAAAGGGGGACCAACTCCATATTAATGTATATGTATTTGAATACAATGTCATTACAGTCCCTGTTGGTGTAATGGTCAAGCGTCCGGATACTTTTGTGCATATAGTGTATCTAAGTAATTCCAAAGTAACTGAGAAAGAGTGACATTATAGCTATACATGTTTCTGAGTAAAACATTCACAGTATCTCTCTGTCTTACATGTATTTGTGTGTTTGTCACTTTGTGTCTTACCTGTGACTTTGAATAGGTAATAAATGGGTTTATTTAGAGCAGTTACAGACCGAGTTCCCTCCTATGATTGTGTGTTTCAGCCATATAAAGCTGAGGTAGCTTTTCCGGCAGAGATAACAGATACAAACAGAGACTCGTTCACTATCCACATTTTAATTGGTAATTATTACTCTGAATGTTGCTTACAGTCATGCAGATTTGCTCCGATTCTGTGTAAAGAGTACGAGGAATTGGGACGCGTTACAAGTCTCTGAACAACAATTTGCTGTGGATGATGTTTAGAAAAAGCTTCATTGGCTGTATTAATAAAATGGAACTAAACGGTTATGATGTCTGGCTGCGTTGTGAATTCTGAAAATGAGTTCTGTTTATCTGCCTTCCGGGGCTGAAGATGCCAACCAGGTCCCGCTACATATTATGCCACCATCAGTTCCAGATAAATGGGCAGCAGGGAAGGGGGTCAGGGATTGCCAGGGTAGCATAGAGTGAGTAGGCAAATATGTGAGAAGAGATGAGTATGTCGTAGGAGAACGGGTAAGGGAGGGGCATGACCAAGTAGCAGTAGGGCTTAAGATTCATGCATGGGGCAAGGGCTGGAGATACCACTGGGGGGTGGGTATCCGGATGGGGTAGCAGAGAGGTTGTGGTGGGGGAGGGGGGAATAGGGGATGGAGAAAACTTCAAATACGAAAGTAAAGGTGTTGCCCATAGCAACCAATCAGATTCTAGCTATCATTTAACCAGAACATTCTACAACATGACCATTAGAATCTGATTGGTTGCTATGGGCAACACCTCTACTTCTCCTGTTTAGAAGTATTAGTAAATTTACCCCTAAGTCTCATTATTCAGATCGATAAGAAATACAATTTTAAAATTTATTAAAACATGAGAATTGATTACACCAAATAATTCAGCATATATGTAGCTAAAATATACTGAAAATATATAAACAATAAGGGATGTACTCTAGAGCCGGAATAAATCATTGTTAAATGAAAGAATGAAACATGGTAAACTGCTCCCCCCCCCCCCCCCCGTACAAACACATTCCATTTCTCCCAATGTTTCAGATTGTGGAGGGACATCCTGATTTACGGACCGCAAAAGGGGTGAGGTTTAACAAGAATGTGGATTGAGTTTTACCCACAGCTCTCCATCTTTGGGCGGAGCTTGGTCAGAACGGGGGCGGGGTTTATTTTGTTCCGCTTTTGGGATTCTAAATGTTGGCAGGTATGACATTCTACCTCGCCTATTGTAAGGTATCCCAAGCCACAGTGACACCCCGCTACATGCGGGCCTGGAGGTTGGGACAATAGTATTTCTGTCCCGGTATTCCGCCTCTCCGTGTATTACCTTATCGGACGTGTGTAGTGCACCAGTGATTGAGACACATTTAAAAACAGAAGTGCATTGATATTTGTACTAAAACCAATGTAAAGAATACCTAAAATGATGTCCTCACTCTGGTGAGTTCATTAACACCTGAATGAGGCTCCGACGAGTAAAGGTGCAATTGTGATAGAAAATTAGGCTGCACCTCTGCATTTTTTCGGTTCATAAATGACCCCCCTGTGACCTGTAATATCCTTTTAATTTACACTACTGGAACATTATCTTATATATTTAATCATAGATCCTCAGAGCTGTCTTTTGATAAGAGTGAAAGTAACAGGATTAATTAGATATCCAGTTATTCGGATAATGAGGAGGCCTGATAACCCGTCAGCGGAATATAAGAAAAGTCCAGTTACTTGTGGCCAGGTCAGTTTATCGGTTTACAGTATGAAGTAGCAGAACAACCTAGAGGGAGCGAGAGGCGGGAAAGTGGCTGAATAACGTGAATGATTTCAGAATTAAATCACTATATAGTAACGTAAATGACGTACAGTCTCCCGTCATCGCCTTATATCACCGTTAGAAAGTTATAACCTAGTGTCCTTATATGAGTTCAAATCGCAGGCAGTCATATGTGTCTTATACGGGCGATCGTGAATTGCGCATTTTACTGTAAGTTTTGTTTCCGCGCATGTGCAGAGCGAAATACATAAAATGCGCCACATAAATGGACTAACGCTCCCTACTGATCAGGCCCAATAACTGTCCGACATCGGGGGAACCTTTGTGACCTGTAATAAGATGAATTACAAGAGAGTCCCCTATAGACGAACGCTATTAAATAGTGACAGTGTTGCTTCGAGCTTGCACTTACCTGAAGGGGTTAACAGGGATGTAGACCCGACCAATGAGGTGGAGGGGAGGGTCTTGTGGCTTTCTATAGTATCCTGTACTTCCTGGTCTGAGTCACTCTGCTGGCAAAAACCCCCCCACCCACGCCATTTTAGTATAATTTTATCGTATGATGGTTTGTTTAACTTGTCATTAGGGCTTATAGGTAGTTGGTGGGGGAGGAAGGCACTGCGATCAGCGGCTGATATAGACGGCTCTATCGTGATTGGCCGTAGGTATCTGTCCCCTTACAAGGCAATCGGTAACTCTTGTCCCTTCCGTGGGGAGGGGCCTCGCCCGGCTCAGTGAGGGAGGGGGAGTGAGTAGTGAGGTGGGTGCAGTTTACTCTGACGCCAGGTTAGGGCCGGCCAAGCAGTGGGGTTATGAGAGAAGAGGGTGGACTTAAGGCTATATTGCCATGTCCACGCTTGGTTAGGTATCGCTGGAGCTGATCCACAGTGCTCTTTCTCCGCCACCAGGTTTAATTAAGTTATAATAAAATACTTTAGTGCCACTTTACTCAAGTCTCCGTGTCTTTATTTTATATAAGGGTGTTATCTTATTCAAGGTATGGTAAGGCGATGAAGGGCATACACAGTGAACTATTTACTCTGGATGTTTTCTTCTGCATGTTAATGTCCCTTTAACAGATGAAACATGAAATTCATACACAAAACAACAAGCGTAAAGTTTCTTTAAGTAGCCGCAGGGATATTATTATTAGTGCACTGAGGGACTATTTCCATTTAATCTAATCTGTTCTTGGAACAAATGTTTATGAATGTGCTTAAAAAAAGGAAAATCGATCCTTTATAATCACCACTTTTTCCCAACCGATAGAACAAGCATTTTTACGCACTTCAGAAAATGGCCCAGGAATCAATGAACATTATGATTTTCTGTCTAAATTTACTGAAACTCTGACAAAACCGGTGTGAATGAGATAATGGGCATCTTCCTCCCGCCGTAGGGGACTGGGACTGATTTGCCAAAGAAGTGAGTTAAGGATTAAGGAGGAGAAATGTATCTTTACCTTGGGGACGTTAATCCATATTTATGAAATCATCTGATCGTCTGTACAGTATATAGTTATGTAGCTGGTGCTAAACGTCCTAAACTCACTGCCATTGCCTGGTTTGGTGATTTTAACTTCTTGTCATGTTGAATGTGAACAGGGGTTATCTGCCCAAATATTAACACTTGAAGCTCTGTCCATTCTCTGGTTGTCTTCCTGCTATAAGACCTCTAGATAAATGGTTTTCTAATTGATGAATATCTCCTGGGCTGTGGCTATAAACCTTCTCTAACTGTCAGTATTTTTAATTACAGAGGATTACTGTGGCTGTTTTTTCCGCGTGCCTCTGTCTGCTCAGAGGAGAGAGTTCTGGGGGCGATTTATATGATGAATAAATCCTGTCACAGGTGCAGAGAAAGCTTTGTTCTTCAAGAGGCAACCCTGGAACTCAGTGGTGCCCTCTACTGGTGATGTAAGATATATACAGCACAAGGGGTAAGTGTCAGAACCATGGCCCCCCCAACAATGTTTATCTATGAAAACAATGTATTATTAAAGCAAAACTTAATTATTTTTTTCTTGATTTTCCCCACACTGAAATACGTCATAACATGGCAAACGTCTTCCCCCTCTGTACAGTCCCTACGCTCAAAGTCACATAACACAATTGGTGGTAGTCATTACTGCGAATGACATCAATCCAACAAGACTAGGAGCAGGGAGGAAATACAGACTTGATGGAAAAGTGATAGACAAGAATTCCAACAAGACAACGTACCGGCCCTGAGATTGACGTCAATTCAAATGGCGACAGTTACATTTCTGCTTTTAAAGGGGCAACGCGAGGACCCGGCAGCTATCTAATGTCCAACCCTTCCTAAAAAACATTAGACAGTCGCCGTTTCTATCTATCTATAGATTTCTAATCTATCGTAGATTGTGAATGTGTAAAGTTTTTGAACATTATGAATACAGCTTCCTCCTCTGGAAACTTCCTGACTCTGGTTTTCGGGATGACAGCAACTAGGAAAACTAGATTATTAGATATCACAGATAAACCTCCTGTGGTTCCATATTACATTTAATTATCTAATTATGCCAAGTTATTTGTGTTGATTTAATTTCGACACTTTTGTACTTATGTTACGTCTGTGCCGGACCCTTGTGGCGCCTTATAAATAACAGATAATAATGACATTTAGTTGAAACACACACACCAGCAGAGGTATGCTGTCTGTGTCTGATATTGTATGCTGGGACTTGTAGTTCTACCAGTTTTATAGCGTGCCAAGTTCCTGCCTCCTTTGTATCCTGTATCTCGTTATATAAGCAGGTCTCCATGTAATATTGTATTAAGGTGTAGAGACCAGACAATGTCCTATATTCCTATATGAATATTATGTCCATTCACATTCAATACTTCCATCCTAAACTGTGGACTGCGCCATAGATCTGAATCCATTCGTCACCCTCTCACAGTCTGCGGCTGCAGCTGTAGCTCCATTTACCAGCATTATAATGTATTTGAATATCAATGCTGTTGTATGTTAAACTGACTCACACTGCGATTTATTTTCCTATTCTCCGGGTGGTTGGAGATTATGGATGCCTGGTCCCGTAAAGCCGCAGCGAACACAGGCCTATCCATTTGTAATGCCTCTGCCAGACACTGGGGCTATTTAAAAGGTGTTTCACGGTGTCCCCTTCATGTTAATAGAACTAGATGGTATGTAATAACACATGGATATATGGAAAGTAAATAAATCACTTCTAGAGCCCCGCAGAGCGCTGTTCCGGCATTAAAATGAATTTCTATGCCTAAAAGAAGTCTGTTCCCGCTCTGGCTTAAATTACAGTGTAAACAGCAACAGACGTCTGCTGACCCCAAGGAAGGAGACTGGACGTAAAGATGATTTAATTATTCTGTTCCCGGCTCACTGGTCACATTCAGTGTCCTCCTGAGAAGAGTCTATAGGACGTAAAGATCAATTCATATAAAAAGTGACAAACAAACCACAAATATAGAACAAGGAATTACTTAGAAAGGTGTAAAGACTACGGTGCGGCAAACAGCTGATGTCAGGTACAATACAATACACTGTATAGGAGGAAACCATTGTAGAGGTCCTTACTGTATAAGAGATGTGAGTGTAGGAGAACATACTTGGGAAAGGGGCTCATTTGCTCAATGGTTCAGATTTGGGCATCTAGATGGTGTGGGAAGGAATCAGTTCGCAGGAACACAGGGTTATATGCCAGTTATCTATGAGAGAATATATCTCCTGTGAGTCATGTGACTCTTGGGATTATACCTCCTGTGGGTCATGTGACTGATGAGATTATACCTCCTGTATGTCAATGTTGTGCCTCCGCCCTCCTAAACCCTGTCTATTGTAGAAGATGGAAGATTGGTGAGATTTCCCACTGTCATCCCCACAAAGCAGCTGAACATTGGTTCACTGTTACCGTAACGCAGTTTCCTCTGCAGGGCTTCTATGGAAATCCCTGCACAAAACAGAGATTGGGAGCAGTCATGTTTTATTATTATCAGGAGCATTTAGAAAAACATGGTGCAATAAAGTTGAATTATTTTTTTTTACACCTGTGGACCTATTAATGCACATAAAGGGCCTGAGTCATCAATGCATGCAAAATGAACATAATTCGTGTGTACGCACCTCCGTATTCAGCTACAAGCGGATCTGAAGAAACGTCTCTTGTTGAATATGGGTCTAGGTGAGCTCTGTATATACACATACTTGCCAACTCTCCTGGAATGTCTGGGAGACTCCCGAAATTTGGGTCAGTCTCACGGACTCTCAGGAGAGCTGGCAAGTCTCCCGTAATTGCGGGGCTAAAATGACGCAATTCGCGGTGAATCGCGTAATTTTAGCCCTGCCCCCATTACAAAATGGCATATTTGTCGCGGGAGGCGGAGCAAAGATGACGCGTTTGGTCGCGTCCCGCCCTCTAGACACGCCCCTCTCCCGGACAGAACTTGCCAAAAGTAGGCAAGTATGTATATACAACGCTTGTCACATTGAGACAGACACAACACAGTGCAGGATAAAAACAATACATATGTGGAATATAAAGTCCCAGCAATTATTGTCACCTGTTGATAATATAATCATTAAGGAAAATACATTTTCCCATCAAATACATTAATCAGGATGTTCTCAATGCGTCCTGTACATAAAATACATTGTTACAGTTGTTCCTATATGCAGACTCACTCTCTGACGTGTATACATCCCTCATCGCTATCAGTCAACACTTGATCTGTAACTGGTGCAAGTGACACGACTGAAAATCACATATCTCAGAGATGCCCAAAGCTTGGATCAGACAGATGTGCGCTCAGTCTTGGCCCGCCCGCACTGTACATTACCTACATGCATGCGCCCATTGTCGTTCTGCCCCTGAAATCAGAGGCTGTGGATGTGTTATTTGTGCTGGAAGATGAATTGAATGTACTTGTGTTCACTGCTGTATGGTTCTTTCCTGCGGTGTAATTTTACGCAAAACACTGCACGTACCAGCATTTACATTCTTTAATGAATCGGGTCCCAAAATACAGAGGGTCTCAGTCATTAAGGAGAGCAAAGCATAAAAATGAGTAACTTTGAACCTGGGCAAAAAAAAGTTGCGTTGGAGGGGAGGTAAATTTAAAATGTGGGGACAGATTTATAGTTGGGGTAGGGCATGTCCTAGATCAACTTTACATTTCAGTGTAAAAAATAAAGCTATCAAGTATTTGTGTGCTACATAATAAAAAAACAGCCAGTACTTATCTTATGTGCAAAATAATAAACTCATTTGCACCTCTTACATTGTAACATGGTTTGTCCTGGAGAAAACTTACTCCTTTTTTTGCCTTACTTTCCTTAATGACTCCGGCCCAGAGAGTATAATTATGCATCAATAGTAACAATTAACTCTAATAATTTACTTCTTTAATTTTTATATTGCAGGAAAGAGATGTTGTTATCAACTTAATTGTTGTCCCCTAAGTGTATATCACAGAAGAGAGACACCAACCAGTATTCATGGACTGATGCACATTCACCCCACTGACATGTAGAAGGCACCTTATAGTTAAAACCTAAACCATTGCTTCTCAATATATTTTTTAGCACACAGACCCCCAAAAAGCTGCAGAACCTACTGAGGAGCTGGGCTACAAGTTTCTAGAACCTTAACTTAAATTATACTGGTTATATACGAGTCAAAAATAAAATTAAATACCAGCATTAATTTGTCTTTTAAGTTCATCGTGAGGTGTCATCTGCCTCTGTGGTAAGGTGGAAATACTGAATCTTAGTGCAGCGAATCACAGAACTTTCCGTGAGCCGTTTGGTGAAACTAAGAATCTTCTGGAGTGAATTGTACGCACACTATCAGTAGCAGAATGGTTAGAGTTCAATGTTACCATACAAATTTTGGGACCACCAATTCCTTTTTTCCACCATTCTGCGTTTTCATCTCACGGAATTCTTGAACCACCTTGGCGGAAGCTTGGGAAAATCAAGGAACAACTCCTCCAAGCCGTTCCTCTACATTTCAGGACCACGGACAGCACCTCCTGCTTTCTCCCCTCAGCCCATAAAAATGAGTGATGAGGGTTTGGGACAATATTGTGTTCTCTATGAATATTGACAGCATTAATGGTCCGCACAGATCTGCAGAGCAGAACATGGTCCTGGCAGTTTAAAATACGTTGAACTCAATAAAATGCTGAGAGATCATCTGATTTGGAACAGGAAGGAGTTAAAAGAAAAAAAATGACTTTAACAGATGAGAATATTTTGTGTTAAATAGAATCATCCAGTTGCTTCCTGGTTCTTTCTGTTGGTTTCTCTAGAGAGAATGTGACCCACTGTAGTAACTACACAAAACAACGAACTGCATGAAACAAATAAACACAGTGTTTTGAAAAACAAACAATCCATTTTATTTATATGTTTATTAACCTTTATATAGAACCTAAATATTATGCAGCATTCACTGATCATTTCATCATAAAGGTGTTCTGTTACATGTGACTATATACTATCACTAGGTGCAGGATACATTATTAATGCATTTCACTATAATCAGAGAAAATGAGGGGTTAACATTTTTTACTACGTCATAAAGTACTGTGCATCCTTAGTTGTAGTGTTACTTGTTACTGTATTGTACTGTTATACCGTGTACTGTCTTGTTGTTTGCCCTCTCTGCGGCTCTGTGGACCCAATAAATAATAATAATAATTATAATAATAATAATAATAATAATGTCCTCATTGTATTTAATTCTCAACAGTTTTGTCCAAAATTTCAAGAGGCGAAGGAATTTTGATATTTGCTACAAGGAGCAGGAATGATCCTGCAGACTGTATGTAACATATTGTTTTACTTATGAATTATTATGTAATTTTAATTACTTGTGTATTACTAACTTACAGTTACGGTTTGTACAGTTTATACTGCACCGTACAAACCGAGACACAAAGCAGATACGCCACAGGGCTAAGACCCGTATAAATCACGTGAAAAAAATATTGCTAAAATGAATTGCTAGCTTTCCAAAACAGAAGAGGTGCAAATAGTTAAATAAACTACGGGTTGTAAACTGGTCTCGTGACCAAGCGGCGAGTAATCCCCATTGCCAGATAACGTGGCAGCAATAATGACCTGTCATGATCTGACAAAAGCCACAAAACACAAACAGATGATAAAAAGAGGGCAGCGCAGTCACGGAGCGATAAAAGGGTCCCACCAGAGTGTGAACCTCACTAACCGCAGCCCGGCTGCTAAACTCTCCCCTTTGAGTTTCTGTAATCACAGTTGGGCGGGGGGTGAAACGTTCCCGGCAGTGCATTTGATTAGATTATTTATTCATTTCTTGTGGTTTTTAAGTACATGCACTTTGGAATAGGAATCTTTCTAACTGCGCTGCCTCCCTCCCCCCCTCCTCTCCTGCGAGCTCTGTTTCCCCCCAGGCCTTGCGTTCTCTTTCACTCAGAAGCACCTTTTTCTACTTGTGCCTCATCCATCAAGAAAAAGCCCATTGTCATATTTGCTAGCCCCACCTGACAGCCGTGGGACCACCATGAAACAGCCATGATAAATAAACTCCAGCTGAACAGTCTACAGAGAGCGGCTCCTAATGACTGATTTATTTCCACTAACCAAGCAGGTACCGTTGGGTTCTGGCTCCTGAGCCCACAGGCACAATGCAGATAATGGTCCGAGCCGCACGTGGGCTCTAAAGGAAAAAAGAAAATCAAATAGAATTTCAAACAAGCAGCTTTCAGAGCGTTCACTGCCGGTGTAACCGTGACGGATGTTCCTCCAGGTCTGCCAGCCGCGCTCAGACTGTACTGGAGAAGGAGAAGGAAAACAATACCAGGAGTTAAATATTCTGGTAATAAAATAAGGAATGGCTTCGCTCATCCTTATTTGGGATCTATGAATTGGAAATTACTAAGAAGTTTTGTTTTAATTGCAGTTTCAGACCATATAAACCTTTAAGTATCCCTCATGGAATCCTGACAATATAATGTCGCATGTACCTGCTCTTGTTGCTGTGGTCTTTTGCAAAGTCAAATATTAACAGACTTGGGGGTCTATTTAACAAGTAGTGAAGAGCTAAAATACGGGTCCGTTAACCTCATTAACGGACCTCTATGGGGACAGCAGCTCTACACAATTTATTAAGGCTTTTCTCATCTCAGGATGGTGTTACCTGTCGTTTATAATGGGATCCAGCTGAGGCTTCTCTGGTTTCGCTGGGAGCATGCGCATAGCACTTCCCGCATTCGCCAGCAGGGTAATGCTACGGGTGCAGAGTTAAGTATCTTTGAGGAGGAGGGGGGTTGTCACCGGGTGTCCCAGAGCAGCCTCAGCATGGTCAATTAGAGCAGTATTTCATTAAGCATTGCTGTTATATGCAGCGACGCATAGGGATTGTCACCCCATAGTATTAGTAAATAGACACTACATAGTGTAGTATACATAATCTGTGTGAGGCATTCACTCTCTATCTCTGTATCCCCTCAATAGAGAGGATACAGAGATAGAGAGTGTTAATTACAGAGAGAGGGATGGGAGTTACTGAGAGAGGTGGGAGTTACTGAGAGACGTGCGGTGTGATATAAAGGAATGGGAGCTACTGAGAGAGGCAGGATTTACTGAGAGAGGTGAGGGAGGACATAGAGGGATGGGAGTTACTGAGAGAGGTGGGGGGTCATACAGAGGAATGGGAGCTACTGAGAGAAGCAGGAGTTACTTAGAGAGGTGCGGGGTGACACCGAGGAATGGGAGTTACTGAGAGAGGTGGGAGTTACTGAGAGAGGTGCAGGGGTGACATAGAGGGATGGGAGCTACTGAGAGGGGTGGGAGTTACTGAGAGAGGTGCGGGGGTGACATAGAGGGATGGGAGCTACTGAGAGAAGCAGGAGTTACTGAGAGAGGTGCGGGGTGACACAGAGGAATGGGAGTTACTGAGAGAGGTGGGAGTTACTGAGAGAGGTGGAAGTTACAGAGAGAGGTGGGAGTTACTGAGAGAGGTGGAAGCTTCTGAGAGAGGTGGGAGTTGCTGAGAGAGGTGGGAGCTACTGAGAGAGGTGGAAGTTACAGAGAGAGGTGGGAGCTACTGAGAGAGGTGGGAGTTGCTGAGAGAAGTGGGAGTTACTGAGAGAGGTGGGAGCTACTGAGAGAGGTGGGAGTTGCTGAGAGAGGTGGGAGTTACTTAGAGAGGTGGAGGTTACAGAGAGATGGGTGTCAATTACTGTTAGTCCTGCATCATGTTACTTATTCCAAATTTGCATTCAGGAGCATCTGTAAAAATGTATTTTATGTACAGTAGACATTAATTACATCCTAATAAAACTAAAAAAAAAACACATTTTTGCATGTTTTATTATTAATGGCTATATTATTGACAGGTAACATTAATTGAATAGTCTTTATTTTTTTCTGTACGTTTTGTTTAGTAGAAGCAGAGACCAGTATTCATCACCACACGTATCTTCACATCCGCTCCTTGCTGAATACCAATGCACAAGCGGTTTTAAAAAAAAAAATGCACATTACGTTCCTTGATGAACCAGGCCCTATATGGCTGTATCACAATAAATATGCCATGTACAGAACTCAGAATTTCATTTTCATAATGTTCAGTATTTTATATATTGTGTAATGATATTATATGCTGCATTTATTCACATCGAACCAACAGCATTCCCAAATATATGAATATATGATCAGATAACGTTCCTCCCAATGTAAAAGGACTTTTCTCCCAATTCAGGGATGTGTAAGAGATATGTAGTATGGGGGAGAGGTGCTGGGGGCGCCCCCATGTGACGTGGGCAGTTGTTAGGTGTGAGATTATCCCTTTTCCTTGACTTGATAAGCTACACCTGTAATAATGCTTTAACTGTGTCTCGATTCTTAAGAAAAGAGAGAACATTTTTGCTTCATTTCAAGATAAAAAAGAAACCTGATATCATCCTTTTGTATTGTAATAAATATATATATATAAAATAAGAGCATTTCACCCTTTTGAGACAGTGGCACAAATAAGGAATTGTAGAAAGAATTGGATCAGATTACAGCGAGTACTGACAAGCGAATCTTACAGGGTAACTTATCCCTCCCACAGATCCAACATTTGATGCTGGGAATCGATAACTGATTTCACAAGGTTTAGACTTTTGATGCTCTTAGATGAACATTTCTGAGAATATTTCCCTAAAAGGCAACAAGTAGATAACCGAAAAAACTCTTCAGCTAGGTTGGAACCACAGGTCATAGCAGCAATGCATGCTGGGATATATAGGTCCACAATAGTTGACATTTCTCTTCTGAGCAAACTCCGGCTCCCAGTTATTTCCTGATTCCCTCCTTTGTACAACATGTAGATCCTTTGGCTGGATGATAGAAATACTACTACTACTACTACTGATAATAATAGTAATAGTAATCAGAACAGCAACAGCAATCAAAATAATAACAAGTGTGTATTTCATATACGTTAATAAAAAGTCCTCAAACTTTGAAGCCCTTGAGATCTGACAGCTATTAAAAACGATATAAAGACGACGACCCAGAGATAACGCCTATCTTCCAATATTTCAAATGACCAAAGAGAGGGGCACTAATTTTTCGCATCCTTTTTATTGCATTAACAGAAGTGCATTTTTATTGCCATCGTAGAGGTACAAAGGTACCATCACCCCCCTGAGCTGTTTGAATGGTGCTTCTGCCCCTCCACATAAAAACGGGGTAACTGCCCCCTAAGAAGTGATCTGCTCCCAGGAAACTCTCTTTGGCCGTTCCCGCTGCTACTTCCTGTAAATGACCAGAGCCCTGTACAGCCAATATGACGATTGGAAAGTGCATTTAATTATTCATTACCCTACTGGACCTCTCGTTATGCTCTTCAAACATGCCCTTTGCCAAAGAGTAATTAAGGACGTCTCTAATCTTTAAGTGACATGAAAAATCATTACTGCCACTTCTGCAATGTCTTTCTATACGTTATTCTGACATTCAGCTTTTAACAATGCTAAACATTAAGTGCTGGGGGGGGGATCAGGCTCCAGACAGTTGTTGTTTAGTGGGTTACTGTATCTTACAAGCAGCGAGACTCTCTGGGACTCCCGACCCAGTCACATTTAGGAGATCGAGAAATTTGTTGATGTATTTTACTATCTGTCTGTTTTTTTGGAGAGGACCTGCCGGTAACATCTCTTAAAGTGTTTATTTTAGGGCTGATAACTGGATTCAGTATATATTATACAGAAAACTTCAGCTGTGTATTTCACAGCATAATTAATGAACTGAACTCAGAAAACGTGTTCACTTAATTCAATAATACAATACCTAAATATGTCCTTCTCTTCTGTATAAGGATAATTTGGAAATAACAGATCTTCATTTGTCTGCTGTCTGTTCCAGGAACAATGCAAACTGTGGACTCTGCAGCATTAAATCTAAAAATTATTTGAATGTATCAAACTATTTTTAGAAATTGCCTTTGTTATCCGCCTGCTACTGGCTGTTGTGGCGGGAACGTGACAGAAGGGGATATAAGAACTCAGACTCCTATCTGTTCAAAGCAGACTTAATGTCAGTGGATATCTCCAGCTCACAAGTAGATAGGTTAAGTTATTTTTCCACCAAAAGGCAGACAGATAGTAAGTAGCAAATAATGTTTTCACAAATGAGATTTCTCCTTTTGATACGGCTGCGGGAGATGGATCTCTACGCCCTGGACAGACGCCGTACCACTACCACTACTATATTAATATTCGGATATTATAGATGTATATGGTTACTTTGAAATGATAAAGGACACTTTACACAAAAAAAATGTAAAATGTTTTGTTTATTGCATGTTTAACCACCAATATTATCTGATTTACACTATGGTTAAATATTATGGGTTTGGTTTTATGACACTGTTACTATCCCTGCGTGGGTTTAGCTATAGTTTTATGTTGTTAAGAATTTTTTTAAAATAATGTCAAATATTTCAATAAAAAGATTTAAAAAACCAAAACAAAGAAACACAAATGAAATGATTTGTATTGTGAAGCTGACCAGGATAATTAGTTTGCAAAAAAAAGAATTTTAAACGGACAAGTTGATTTTAAGAACTTTCAAACAGATTTAGCATCAATAAGAATAAATAAATTTTTTAAATATAGAAATTTCCCAATAGCTGGGGAGAATCTTTGACATTAACAAGTAACCATAATAATTCTGAATTTGTTAATTACACCACCCGGACATCACATCCATATGTGCTTGTTGAACATCTCATTCCAAGCTCCCCCCCCCCCCCCTTTGCTGCTGTAACAGTCTCCACCCTCCTGAGGAGACGTTCCACTAGATTTTGGAACATGCGAGGATTTGCATACATTCAGCCACCAGATCATTATTAAACGGTTGGCAGTGATGTTGGGCAATGAGCCCAGGCTCCCAGTCGGCATTCCAAGTCATCCAATGGGTGTTCAGGGTCAAGTTGTTCCCCTCCAAACTTGGGAAACCATTTTTTGATGGACCTTGAACCTCCCAATGTTCTTGTGCTGACGTTTCATCTAGCTGCAGTTTGGAACTCGGTAACGAGTGTTGCAACTGAGGACTGATGACTTTTCAGAACTCGTGGACCTGTTCTGTGAGTCTGGGGGTCCTACCACTTTGCGGCTGAGCTACTATTGATCCTGGACGTTTCCACGTTACAATACCAACTCTTACAGTTGTTTGGGGCAGCTCTAGTAGGGCAGACATTTCAGGAACTGACTTGTTGGAAAGATGTCATCCTATGACACGTTGAAAGTCACTGAGCTCTTCAGTGCACCCATTCTACTGATAATGTGACTGTAGGGATTGGATGGCTGTGTGCTGGATTGTATGCCCCTGTTAGCGATGGGAGTGGCTGAAGCGGCCAAACACACTAATTAGTAGGGGGTCAATGTCCTTTTGGGCATGTACTGTACATAGCACAGTCTGGTAGTGAGAAGGTCCTTAGTGGATGAGGCTGGGAAGATTATATCTCTATGTGATTTTGTCTTATTGTTATATGTTGTTGCACAATTTTGCTGTGGACGAGATGTTTTCATGTTGTATGTTCAAATGCAGTGAGTCCTTTGATGTGGCTTACCCTGATGTAGCACGGTGGCTCAGTGATTAGCACTTCTGCCTCACAGCACTGGGGTCATGAGTTCAATTCCCAACCATGGTCTTATCTGTGTGGAGTTTGTATGTTCTCCCCGTGTTTGCGTGGGTTTCCTCTAAGAGCTCTGGTTAGATATATTAGCGGGACATCACATGCTCTCATTATTGGGAAATACGCGAAAAGCAGAAGATGAAGATTGATAAAGAAAAATGGCGCTCAGATCCTCGTCAAACGCCCGTTATAAACTGATAGACAAATTCCTCTCTGAATGTGAGAACTTTATTAACACATCAAGAGATACAAATACAGATGTTTCCAATCCTACTGTAGTACAGATATCACAGATAGGTAATGTCCTATAAACTTGTGAGTAACTGAAGGACATGTATGAATGTAAAGCGCATGACTGGAGATGTATTACACTTCCTATATGTGGATTGTATTTACAATTCTTTTTTTTTCTCGTACATACATAATCTGTGTATTCACGTGTTTTCTGTTGGAGGGTTTGGGGTGGGAGGGTTTAGTAGAGATTTAAATGTGTTAAAAAGGAGTTTGGGGTTAGAAGCCTGAGCATAGATGAGAGATTGGAAGTAGGTTTGTTTAGCAGTGTCCAGAGCATTTCTGTAGGAGTGGTAGATATCAGTATATGTGATGAAATCATTAGAGGTACAAGATTTATAAAAGAATAAGAAACAGAACTGGTATAGTCCAGTGCTCTAAATCTTCATTGTTTATCACCTGGCAAAAGTTATTAGAGCCCCTATAAAGTATTAAACCTTAACCTTTATCGGTATAAATAAAATAATTAAACAAAAAGAGCAAAATATGAGTGTATAAATGTGACTGGTGTCAAAAGTAAAATAAAAAGAGTGACATTAAAAAACCATGTGTGTCATTCCCTAATATCCTATATTCAATTCCTCGCAGCACTTGCAGTGAATCAATCTGAGAAAGTTAATATCAGTTACAAATAAAGAGTCAAAAATAATATTCCCGTATTAAGGCTCCGTTTAGAATGAATAGTTGAACCATATATAGTTGTAGAATAATCAGTTGATACTCAGGATATAGAGATGAATGATATCTAGGCTTCCCTGTGCTTTAACTGATAGGATGAATTGTCCGCCATAGTATATGCGGTTTACTACATACTGTTTGTGACAGGGAGCGAATTGCTATCTGATTATGAATATCTAATTGTCGGAATTTGGGCAAACGCTACTAAAATGTTCAGTTATCCTGTGTAATAATCGATTCGTGCTCTAATCGAGATTCTAAAGGAAGGAAAACACACAGCTTAAGCGCCAACATGTGTTTGGCTATGGTAGGCTTTTTGGCTTGAATAATAAAGTTTAGGTTTTAATACTTTATAGGGATAAACAATGAAGAAAATGTGGAGATGTTGCCTATAGCAACCAATCAGATTCTAGTTGTCATTTTGTAAAATGTACTAAATAAATGATAACTAGAATCTGATTGGTTGCTATAGGCAACATCTCCACTTTTTCAATCCCGCAGTTTAGTAAATATACCCCTTAGTGCAGGCTAAATATTAAGAAATTTCACATTAATACGATAGTATAAGAACCAATATACATGGTTTCGGGTTATGATCTTGAAAGTAACAATACTAGTGCGACAATATAAATTCTTTTAAGGTACAAGATTTACGCCAATGATGTTCTGCTTTGCGAGAGAGTTTTTGTATATTTTGTGTTACTTTAGTGTCCCGCGGTTGACAACGAAGTCGACGCGGCGTATGAAGAATCGCTAGAGCCACTTGTTCAAGGGCAGTTGCCAGGGATTGGTGAAAATGAGGCACTGTCCTATCAGGGGAGGAGAAGGTAGAAATTGGGGAGAGAAGGTGTCGCAGAGAGGTGGAAAACTGCTGAAAGCAATAGAGTTAATATTCCTGCGGGTATGAGGCGTTTGGGTAGTGTTTAACAGCAGGGAGGTTAAAGAACTGGGGGTGAGCCAGTCGCTGATAAGGTGATGATCTGATTAAGAGAAAAGAGAAAAGAGTGTTAAGGAAATCAGAAACTGAGCATAGTTTGAAGAAAACAAGATTGAGACTTATGAAACAGAATATGAGTGAGATGGGAAGGATATCTCAAAGAATAGATGCACATATAGTAAATCTCCATGATAGAGGTGTCTATTCACACATCAATGTGACTTATACCAGTTAGAGTGTCAGCATTTGGTGAACGGTGCCTGCCATGCTCAGACTGTGGTACTGTGGTCTAATGCAAATATAACATATCATTTCTGGAGCCTGGTGCAGTTTTCTGTGCTCATAATGTGCTGTAACCCATGGTAACCAATCACATGTTGGCTTTTGATTTCTTAACTGCAATCGAAGAATTCTAGTTACAATCTGGCTGGTTGCTGGGGATTACACCACCTTTTATGTACAGTTATCCGAGCACAAGTTTTCATAAATGTGCCCAGGACACCATAGATTTCAGCCACTGACTACCTTCAACATTAGGTACAACGCAGTTATAATTCTAGCCGTGTTCACAATCTTACACCGGTTCATCTTTTACCGGCGGTGACAACGTGCCGTCTGATAACCGGGTCATGGGCACTGCAGCTGAGATATCCGCTGGAAGGAGACTGGTGCATTGCAGTTCTGCTGCTCCCAGCTCAGACCCGGACGCGACGGACCCTCATTTGTTTCCATTTGCACGGTTCCTGGACATGATGAAGTAAAAAGTTTTAATATTCGGTACAATGAATTTTTAATGCAAATCACCCACCCCGGTGTCATTATTTGCCCGCGCTTCAGCAATTTAGGAGTGCGTTTGTTTAGATAATGTTTAGTTGAGAAAAAGCCTTTACCTCCACCCCCATAGTGACCATTAAATCTCTATACCACTACGGCGTTAAAACTTCTGCTTGCGATGCACTTCTGTAAGCTGATCTACCCAAACCGGCTGCGTGGCAGAACTAATGTCTGCTTGTTATTAAGGTCACACTCTGCACCATACTCCAAGGAGCAGCTTTTTCCCACGGTATTTATATAAATTAGACCCCCACCAGCCGCGGCTCTGAAGATGCTGAGAGGTAGAGAGAAAGCAGGAAAAATACTGAGACACAAATCCTTCCTGAGATTGGTGATAAGGAGCTGAAAGCTCAGGATTGGTGTGAAGGTGGAATTGGGCTAACGTCATTAACTCTGCACCTCTCAATTACTTTAAATTCTTGATTGCAGGTTTTACATGTTTATATTACTGAGCGATATTGTGGAAAAGTTTAAATGTATCGCGGATGTTTATAGAGCTTGTGCGTCGATAGACTCTAAGAAGAGTGAATCCACTCAGATTCATGCTCTTAATTCCTACCAGATATTGGATGTGGTTCCAGTTTCATTACTTATATATTACTTTCTAAACATTTTTGCCAACTATAGTTATTTTGATGGTACTCTCAGGATAAACATAATGGTGGATAAAGAGTAGAACATATGCCCATTTGCGTGGCGTAAATTGCCTGATTTTTTTGCACGCATCCACACTTGCGTCTGCTGGCGCCTGAAGTGGTTTGACGACAGGGAAGGGACGTTGTAAGGTTGGTTGAGTACAGTCAGGGAGCGTTCGGGGAATTGCGATCTTACTCCGATCTGAACGTAGGTGCAGATACCCTTTTATAGCCGTATTATATGAACCAGCCTAGGGACTGTTGCAGATACACAATCCCCAGCACTAGCTAGCCTCTTCTGATTGGCTGATTGCATATTCACCTCTGACACTCTGGCTGCTTACTTCATCGATCATATGTATATTATAGGAATTTGTGTGTTTATTTCAAACAAGTGCTTTGTTACTTACATCTATATTCGAGAAGGAAGATTTTATATATATATATATGTTGCGTTCTACTCATCAACAGGCCCAATAAGTTCCCTGGGGGCTCTTTAATTTCACCAGGTGAGCACTGTAACTCTATCTGACATGTATCCACAAATATGCAGTATAGTTATGGGCGCTGTATAACAAATATTATGTCATATTAAGTATTATTAGATCTAACAACAAGGCTAATACCACAAACAAGGACTGACTCAGGTCTCCCATACATTATATAGGGCCAGCATGAAACCCTGCGTTGCCCCCTATAATCTACCCCATAGCACGAGGCCCGGAGCCGCCCGTCCCGTAGAGGAGCTATAAAGACAAACCCTTTGGTTCATTATGGAACGTATTAAGGAATTCTGTAATGTCAAATATGATTGCACATACAAAACAGACAATGCAGCATCCCTCCCAACATGTCGGTCCCCAGCAGTGGGCCAGGAGGCATGACCAAGACATGAATGGGGCGTGACTAAGATATGAATGGGGCGTGACCAAGACAAGAATGAGGCGTGGTCAAACCGAGATGGGGCCATACTCCCATTGGACTGCTTAGCGCTGTACAGAGCTCGGCTCCCCATTAGATACCTCTCTTCCCCCAACATTCCCACCCATGGGAAAATCTTGTCCCTGGGCGGGTCAACGGGACAGAGCCCTAAAATCGGAAGTGCCCCGCTGAAACCGGCACAGTCGGGAGTTATGGACAGTGATTTGTTATATAATTATACACCTCCTGGTTGTAACACTTGGTAGAAGCTGCAATTACAGCTGTGAGTAAATTGGGGTCTTTGCACATCTGGGGGTAAATGTATCAAGCAGAGAGTCTTCCGGCGGGTTTGAAAAGTGGAGATGTTGCCTATAGCAACCAATCAGATTCTAGCTGTCATTTTGTAGAATGTACTAAATAAATGATAACTAGAATCTGATTGGTTTTTCAAACCCGCCGGAAAACTTTCAGCTTGATACATTTACCCCCAGGTTCTTGTTTGTAGTATCAGTTGAGCTGCATCAGGCTGGATATATTCTTTACCGCAAACTCTACATAATATTTCTTGTGCCTTTTCTTCTACAACTGTTTATCACACTCCCATAAAGTGCAGATTTGTAAAGTGCCCGGACAATTGTTTTCCCATGGAAAAATTTTCCCATCTGTACCATGGAAGACTTGGTACTCTGGTGCCGTTCTGCCATAATTGCTCAGGTGTTCACAAATTCACAGTGCCATATTCTATGCATTTCTTTATGATGGACCTGAATTTGCATTGGGGGAAATTAAAAGTCTTTGACATATTTTTATATCTTTCCCCTGATTGGTGCTTTTCAATAAATTTTTCTTGGATTGACTTTGGGTTGTCTTTGATCTTCCCGATGAAGCTTTTGTTTGGATATGCACTAACCACCCATGGGACCTACAATACACAGGTATATTTATTTTGTATCAATTGTAGTACATTAATTGTTCACAGGTGGACTCTAATTAAAATGTGACAACAAGTGTTTTTTATTCGTAATTAAGATAAAACTTTGTTTTTTTTTATTTCATATTTACAATTGAATAAATCGATTTTCATTTCAAGAAAATAAAATGTGAAAAATGTGTAAGGGGTAAATACTCGATAAACTTTAAGCAGTCATCAAAGGGTTAATAAAATAATAACAACAATAATACTACTACCAATAATAATAATAGTAATAATTGATGATACACGTTCTTATACATATAAAAAAAAAACATATTTATGTTTAAATCAGGTTATTTATTGGACTTGAACTGCAATTCAGTGATTATTCCTACAGGAAATCCCCCCCCCCCCTTGTTCCTGAATTCACTTGAAATATACAGACTGAATATATGTAACACGCATATGAGCAGGATAGAAATGATGAACCATATTCTAATATTATGCAGGATCCGATCACTTTGGGCCTCTAAGAGTAATCATATAAACACAAAATCGTATGACGATAACAATGCTGATCTCATAATCAGAATAAACACTACTATGGACGGGTTGAAAGTCTTAACCAGCAAAAAAAGCCATTAGAGATCCCCCATCCATAAACATCTGAGCTGCTTAAAAATTGAAGAGGCAGAAATGTGTGCAAGGAGTTAGGGAAGGTCTGAGTGATAGATGGACGTTGTGTCATTGCATATAGTATGTGTGATTACAGGAGCTGATCGTTGCTTACTGTGATGAACTGTCTTCATCTATAAACCTCTTTATTTACTTATCCCCGATCCCTTACTCAGCACCAGGCAAACAACGCAGGAGAGGCTCAGTAAGATAAAAGCAAGGTGGGCAATTTACAGGGCGAATGCGGCTTAAATGGGGCGTTCAGATGTTTTCAATTTACTTCTTTGTATGTCCCCTTCAGCCGCTTTGCTTTTATGGGTTCGCTCTGGGTTTTTCAGTCAGGTCTATATATCAATAGGTGGTTATTTTCATTCACTTGTTATAGGACGCAGAGCTCCGCTCAGGACACTGTTGTGTGATGTGTCATAATCGGGGGACAATTAAGACAAATAACTCTGCCTGATTGTACAAATACATGACTGAAAAGCCCGTATATTTTATCTATTAACGTTTATTTATATAGTGCTAATCATATTATGCAGTGCTACAAAAAGATAGATTGGATTAGGCATTTATGAGAGGGTGTCTGTTAAATTAGGGAGTATTGACCATGAGATATAAGGGGTGACAGTGTTCCATGTTTTTTTGCAAACTTTCGCCTCTGCAAATCTGCATTGGACCCAGGATAACTTTGTTCACCCGTATTTACATATGTATTACGTTTAGGAGGATCTCAGCTCCGAATATGGAAGTACCCATAGAGCATGGTGTGTATTGGAAGACTCCAACAAAACCTTCAGTTTAAATGTCATTTTAAACCTAAATATGAGCATGGGCAGCTCAACATACTGGTGCACGTGTTTTATGTGACATGTACAATTATGAGGTATAAATGCACTTGTACCCAACCATAAGTGAGATCCCCGGAGTGATTCACATGCCCCTCAACACTTCCAACAAAATATATGCCAGGGATTAGAGAGCAGCTGACATCAGAAGATAATACCGGTCGGACGACCAGTCTGGACATGGAAGATGTTTACTCTGTGTACAACTGTTAGATACATTTTACTAGACAGTGTATCTAACAATCTACAGGAGAAAAACATGTGTTCGTATTTAAAAAAAATAATAGTATTTTGATTTAATTAAATCTAACAAGTCTTCAGATGAATTGATAGCGATAACCACAACAGATGTAGCCTTGTTGCATATTACAGTTTAATAATAGAACAAAATTGATGCTACACAGTTGCAATAAATGGATTGAATTTAAATGTGTTTTAAATAATAAAAACTTCCCAAATCAGCTGTTTGACTCTTTCACATAGAGACACTTACACAGTATTATTATTTTACTCTTATTTGTTTTGTAAATAAAAAACCCTCAATAAAAACAACGTAAAATCTTTATACAGAAAAACACAACTTTATGAATATTAAAGTTATTATTTTAGCTGAAATATGGAAAATGAATCACATTGGTCCTGATTCATTAAGGAAAGTGAGTCCATTTACTTGGCGTATTTTGTGCATTTTCGCTCTGCACATGTGCAAAACCATTTAGCGCAATTCATGTTTGCACATAAACAACAAATGACTGATTTGAAGGGCAGAACGCGGAGGGGACGGGGAGGACTGACATAAGCAATGTACAGTACGGGCGTGCCAAGGTCGAGATCGTGGTCATACAACAGCATCCGTTTCAGGCTCTGGGCCTCTCTCAGGTACGTGTTTATCAGCCGTATCTCTTGCTCCAGCTGCAGGTCAGGTTTAAGTGCCGATAATTAGTGATGACGGCTGTGTATACCAGGGGCGGACCCAGACATTTGTCCTACCCCGGGCGATTTTAGGGGGGTGCGATTTAGGCCCCGCCCCCTTTCTGTGTTCTAAGGCTGCCGGCGGCTGCACAGTATGTGCAGGTCCGTTCAGCAGTGAAAGTGTGCTGCCCGGCTGCTCTGATTGTGTTTAAAACACAATCAGAGCAGCGGGGCAGCACACTGTCACTGCTGAACAGACCTGCACAGTGTGCAGCTGTCAGCAGCAAGCCCCTGGTAGGGGGGGTGATCGCCCCGATCGCCCCCCCCCCACCCCCCTGGATCCGCCACTGGTGTGTACAGCTAGAACAGGTGTTTGCAGTTAGGTGCAACTGTAAAAAGTTATTTTATATACAGTACGCATTAAAAACATCCTGAAAAATGTACTTCATGTAAAAAAAAATAATCCAATGTCTTTTTCTTAATGATTATATTATTACCAGTGACAATTGAATACTTTTTCTTGTGTATTCTGATGGGAATTTCTATTGAAAATATGTATTGTACGTATCCTGCAGTGTGTTGTGTCTATCAGCGCAGAGCGGACCGAGACCCGTATTCAACAAGAGACGTTTCTTTAGATCCGCTTGTAGTTGAATTCGGTCGTTCAAATTGCACTGAGTTGTTCTTTAAACTCAAATTATGTTAGTTTTGCATTCCCTAATGAATCATTCATTAGCAGTTATCAGAAAATGATTCTAATATACAGGTTAACAATAGCTTCATATAGAACTTTACGAAATTATTGAAATTCATAGGGCAGCATGGTGGCTTAGTGGTTAGCACTTCTGCCTCACAGCGCTGGGGTCATGAGTTCAATTCCCAACCATGGCCTTATCTGTGAGGAGTTTGTATGTTCTCCCCGTGTTTGCGTGGGTTTCCTCCGGGTGCTCCAGTTTCCTCCCACACTCCAAAAACATACTGGTAGGTTAATTGGCTGCGATCAAAATTGACCCTAGTCTATCTCTATCTGTCTGTGTGTGTGTGTATTAGGGAATTTAGACTGTAAGCTCCAATGGGGCAGGGACTGATGTGAATGAGTTCTCTGTACAGCGCTGCGGAATCAGTGGCGCTATATAAATAAATGGTGATGATGATGATGAAGTCTATTGAACCAACAGAGTCTTGTTGTGCAGGTAACAATGTGATAGACGCTACTTTGCACTGAGCGGCGTCCGTCTCCTGCCGGTTTCCACTGAACCTGCACTTTGTAGAGCTGATCTCTAGCGCTCTCCCAACATACACAGCGATCACAAAGGCTTCTCCTGTGCAGTGGGGGGGGGGGCTGGCAGATATTAGCCTGGGGGGCAGGCTCGGCTCTGCAGCCTATTAGGAACAATTTAAAAGAAAAAAATGCAGGTGGACCAGTGACCCAGTCAAAAGGTCGCCCACTATGGCACTGTCCGGGGGGGGGGCAGATGCCCACCAGCCCAGCCTGCCCCTGTGTACCTATACACTTGTGTATCCAGCGGCAAGAAGACCAAACATTATATTTGTAAAAATGGTGCATTTTATAAAATTAAATATATACTTGCCTTCTCTCCTGGGAGTTCTGGGAGGCTCCTGAATTTCGGGGAGTTCTCCCAGACGAGTAGGGAACCTTCCGGATGTGATGGAGGCAGGGCTTAATTATGTGATTTTGTCTCATTAAGCCCCGCTCCCTGCCATGAAATGCAGAGAAGTTTGGCCTCCATGCCCCCTCCTACCCCCTGTCACAATGCTGCTGCAGGACCCTTCCACCAGTAACCAGGGGACTGACTCCTCCAGGGATGATGGGATCAGGGGTGTAGGGAAGGGCAGGTACAGGATACGATTATTGGGAGGACAGATATGATAATCTGTCACCAGAACCATGAACCAAACAGTCCGCTGTCTCCTGGATGCCTGGGTTCAGCATATTGTACATTGGCTCCATAGAATTGTGGGAGGGGCCGGACAGGATGCAGAGATCATGGTACATTGTGTTACCAATTACAAAGTTAAGCCAGATGGATGGTCTTTAAGAACAATTTGTTGGATTTAGGCTGCGTCTTCCGTGAAACTCGTTATGGAGTAAGTGAATCCACAAGGTGCAATGTTTGGACTTGTGCGATGGAAGCACAGAGACACCTGCGATCCATCGCCCCTGTCTGCCGCCTCTGAACTGACATCATATCGCTGCCTTATAATTTATTGTCGTTTGTTGTTACTATGTATTGGTTAACATATATTTATGTATGCCATGCCAATTTGTGTTAATTGTTATACAAGTTAAACAAGTTATTCTTAAATGTGGCCGGGTGGACTGTTTAATCAGGGATAAGAGAGAACCAGATGTCTGGGTTAAACAATTAGAACATGCAGATATAATACTATCAATCTTTTCATGTTTATCCAACAAGGTGATTGTTATACTATCCCTGGATTAGACTCCTATTAACCTTCTCCACAGAGAGCCAACGTTTCCCCAACAACCATGGGGGAAGTCCCTCAGGGGTAAGTCTTATTACAATCTGGCTACCACCCCTAATCCACCCACCATTAGTCCCACCCTCATGGGAATATTGAAGGGGATATAACCTGTGTTGGGGGATACTGAAGTGTGTTCGTAGATTGGTGACTAAGAGCTGCGTTTCCGTCTCACATCTACACTGCAAAGAATCTCATGTGTCTGGTGATTGTATATCCGCATGTCTCTATTGTTATCTATGAAATAAACTGCATTTTGGATGCAACAATCTGCCTAGTTGATTGCAAAGAAGCCACTAAAACGTGCAGTGCTCACAGATTAATTATCTTATTTATTTAATATAATAATATTTCCATTTATTCAGAAAAGTGTAACACCTAATTAATATGCAGAAATATATATAAGCTAATCAAAATATTTGTCCAACAGACTTTTCGCACCAGAGGCTTTGTCTTCTGTATAGTCCTTGGTGCGAAAATGTGAACAGAGGAAAGACTTTTTCACAATCAGCATAGGAAGAGATTCTTTACTGTAAAGGTGGGTAACACTGTGGAATTCCTTCCTACTAGGGAAGCGCGAGCCAACTGCATTTCAATTCTTGAAGAATTATAAAAATCAAAAATTTGCTATTTGGATTTTAGAAATATTTAAAACAATCAAGACATGGTTCAGGCATGTTCTAGCTTTTTCAACAGTGTTCAGGCTAGATTCACGCATTCTGGTGCAATTTCAAATATTTTTTTTGTGAACGGCTGACCTAGAATACGTGCAGTGAAACTTAAATGGCAAACTTCCAACAGAGCAGTTTTTGCAGGCAGATTAAAAAGAAAAATTCTGTTTATTAATAAAAAATTATTCTATAAATATTGTTTCTAAAAAATAGTTTAAACACTAACTAAGGCAAACACTGGGCGTCAACTGTGAAATTTAGAACCCACGGTTGGAATTTGGGGTCCATTGACGATTGTACATGTTCAGGGCCTTCAAACCGGTGAAATTGATTGAATTATGAACCGTTTTTTAATTTTCGCACATGGTATTGGCAAATTCACTAACAGGATTTTCCAAAATTGATCGCCTGTCTTTCCTGCAATAAATAGTATTTGGAGCTGTAATCATCACAGAACATTATGGGGGTGATTGATCTAAGGAATTTACCCGATTCCCATTTTGGGGGTCAAATTTATTTTTCCTTTTTCTGGATCAACGCAATTGGAAGTTATAAAAAACTGGAGTTGATGGATCTGTTTCTTCTTCAATCTTGCTATGTAAGTATTTAACCATGTCTCCCCGAAATATGAATTAGTGTCCTGATCTTCTAACACTAATCTCTAACACGAGTAATAATTTGAGAGAAGCTGTAATCAGATTAGAAGGGTTTAGAGGAACGTGGGTAGTTTGCCGGCGCTGTGAAATATGTTTTGCTTTCACGATAAGACGAGCAGAGCAGCGAGAGTTCAGGATTTAGTTAGTGTGATGTATATGCACTCAGCCCTCTCTGTCTTCGTTGGGTCTTAAGTATCTTAAAGAGCCCAGAAACTGCTGACTCGGAATATCCAATTTAAGATAGTTTGGAAGTCAATGGACATTGATTGCAATATCTGTCTCATTAAAGTAGCCGAACACTTTCTCTGGAAATGTAAATAACCAACAGGAAACTTCACTTCCAACCAGATCATGGTCTGAACCGTCTCCGAGGAGCACATTAAATAAAACAATAATTTAACTCCTTGTACACCGGGCGGACTGAGGAAAGGAAAGCAGCGGATGTAATTCCTGTAGGATTTACTCTACAAGCGACGCTGGTTAATGAGCATGAAAAGGATTTGCAAGTGTAATAGGTCAACTGTTTGGCAAATAGAAGCTTATTGTTAATATATATTTATTTTTTAACCATTTAAATTGTTTTTTGTAATTCTTATCCTTGTCTGAGAGAGTAATATTTAGCCCCTTCATGCATAGAGGTTTATATCCCCCCCCCCCTAATGTTTACTAACACTAAGCTTTGTTTATGTAGGATCAACTCTCTTATTACTTTGTGATATGGCTCCATTACTGTTTTGTCTATTTAAGGCTGGATTTTTACTCATCCTTTTCGGTGGCAGATTGGGTGTTGGTTTGTACTTTTATAAGGCGTTTCTCACAATCTATGCTGAAAAACATTTATTTTTCTGTGCACAAATGTAACAAAAATGTTCAAATGTAGAAATGTGACATAAAATTAAAGACACTTTCAATGTCTTGTTTTTCCCATTTATTTAAGGCACAAATAAGTATTTTAGAAGAAAAATAGAACGTTTACAGTTTTATATTTATATACTTTGCATAGTTCTTTAGGGGATTATTTATCGATACGCCACTTTCTCCGGTGATTATTATAATACTACATCTTTGTGGCGATAATAATCTCTTATCGCCACAATGTTACCAAAAACTCTCGCCGAGTATCTCTCAGCTTCCTCGGCGATAGTGGCCTGGGGAGATAAGGGTTAACTAGATTTGGACTTTCTGTTCTGTAAATGTGGGGGGGGGGGGGGGGTAAAATGAAAAAGGTTAAAGAACAGACATAAAATATATGAAACGTAAGCATATTTTAAATTCTTAAACCATTTTAAAAAAAGCTTTATTCACAGAATAAATCATTGTTTAAAAATAATTTTAATTTGCTGTCATGACAGATAATGCTGAAGTACAAGTACATGAAGTACCAAATAGACTTCCCTATCTTATTACCAGCGCTAAAGCTTTCTTGTATAGACCAAAGTGTGAAAGATTCCTATCACTGGCCATAAGCCTGATAGTTACACAGTCGTATATATATATATATATATATATATATATATATATATACACTTATGTAGTTATATCATTATATAGTTACACAGTTATATAGATATATGCTTATATAGTTATATAATTAAATAGTTACACAGTTATGTAGATATACGCTTATATAGTTATATAATTACATAGTTACACAGTTATATAGATATACTCTTATAGGTGGGTCTTCAATTGTCAGTGAGTTTTTTTTTTGACCTCGTTAAGTCATTTTAACAATGTTTTTTTAGCATTTTCGAGCGGGCTAACTTTACCTGCAATTCAAATCCATTTTTAACGCTACCTTTCTTTTCATGACACGGTCCTCTCGCGCTCCAGTAGACGGCCTATTGAAAGTATAGGGTGTGCGAGAGGCAGCCACGTTAAAAGCTATTCAATTGTTTTTTAACGCGGCGCATTAAACAGGTCAATATGCTGTTTTATCTCGCACCTCTTTGGGGTGTGTTAAAATAAAAATCCTCTCAAAAGTATGTGAAATCATGTAATAATGTGGAAAAAAAAGTTAAACTTATGTTTATCACTAATTCCTAATTTGTGTAAGTTGTTTTTCTTGTGAAAAAATAATGAAATAACAAAAATAAGAAAAAATAACATAAAATAAAATCACTAATTGATTATATTTATGTATGTTTTTGGTACAAATATGAAGGTAGTAATGTGTTTTGACATGGTATAAATGATTGTATGGTAAAAAATAGTTCAATAAAAAAATATACTAAAGAAAGTACTGTAATGTAGATATTATCAATGTGTAATGCAATCTAATGTATGGAAAACCTTTTTTTGGTGTTATACATGACCGCGCTAAAACTCCCCTTCACTCCCCTAAAATCTCGCAAACACAATTTTTAATGCACGGGGGCAGCGTTACGCCTTTTTCAATTGAATTGCACGAGTTTTCCTGCTGCGCTAAGTCAAAACGGTCGCTATTCCCAGCAAAAAAAAACCCATACCCCCCATATAGTTATATAATTATATAGTTACACAGTCACATAGATATACACTTATATAGTTATTTAATTATATATTTACACAGTCATATAGATATAAGCTTATATAGTTACAGTTCATTATACAGTTACGCTGCGGAAGGCAATAACAGGAAAAAAAACATTGAAAAAACATATTTATAGAACTAAGTTTTTATACTGTGATAAATAGGCCCCATAATTACATGGTTACATAGTAAGATCCATCAAGTTTAACTTTTCATAAGTTCTACATAAGTTTATTACTCTGTTTAGTTTCAGAGTAATGCGACCATCCCCCCCCCCTTCCCCCTCAGTGTGTGTGACAGACGTCAGTGTATCCTCGTTGGAGAAAGAGATTCCTTCCTGACCATAAAAAACGTCCATTGGATAAACTTCCCTGGATCAAATACCGCTCTGATGTCCTCTATTAGTTCCAGCTATAAATACTATTATACTACTTCTGGTAATAACGGCACAGAATCCATAGTGAGTTGGCCATCACCACCTAATGGTGTAAGAAAGCTGCAGCTTTACTGTCCTTACAGTAAAGAATCCTTTCCGATGCTTTCTGTCATGCCGTATACCTAAATAATTTCCATCTCCGATTTCAACAATTATATTTCTATTCACATGAAGGTATTATAGTCATTGCCACATCCTGGGTGTATAATCCTACATTTGTCTGATTATATTCCCTTTATAACTGCCTTTTGTCCTTCTGACAGTTCCTAGCCATTTACACACTTTTCATCCTAGACTAGTACTCTCATCTCATACCCCAAACTGCTCTGTGCATGGAACATATTCTTTATTAATCCAAAACAATAGGAATCTATTGGGAAGTGTTACCAATAATATAAATGTCTAGTGGTGTGTGTTAGTCTGTCTGTGTGTGTGTGTGTGTGTGTGTGTGTGTGTGTGTGTGTGTGTGTGTGTGTGTGTGTGTGTGTGTGGAAAAAATAAAACCAAGCTGCAGCGCCACCTGCTGGGCGGAGTTATACACTGACCAACTAAATTCTTAGTGTGTGTGGGGAAAAAAATTCAGAAAGGGCTGAAATTTGGTATTCTAAGATGTTTTTAATTTGTTAATTTAATTTGTTAATTGTTAAAAGTGTTTATAAAGATTTAAAATATATATATATATATATATATTTCTTGAAGGAGGAGTGACAGTTGGGAGTGGTTGGTGGTTGCCGGGGGTGACAGTGGGGAGTGGTTGGTGGTTGCCGGGGGTGACAGTGGGGAGTGGTTGAGGCCTGGGCTATGGCCCAAATGCATGACAAGAACCTTTTTAACACATTAAGTAGCTTGATTTGACTAGAATGCATGAGTATCATGCACGGGTTAACTTGTATATATATATTTATGCTGACATAGGTAATAAATATACTTTTTGCTACATATTATCTTTAAGAGCCTTAGTGGACATTAGAGTTGAGCCATCACTGCAGTTGATAGTCCTGATCAGTATCAGCATTGATTCCCCCCCCCCCCCCCGCCCGTCCCTAATTATGTCATGTTTGGACACTTTTATTAAACATTTACTTGAAATAATCATAAGCAACTGTGATCTATCTGTGATGGAGATATTTTTGCCATCCCCACAGAGAGAAACATTTGCTCTATAGATAAATATAGTGTCTGATTTATTAAGGAAGATAAACACCGATACGAGCTGTATTTTGCATAAACTTGCACGGAGTGTTCCCAGAACCGGGCCGTACGCCAGTGAACGCGGCAACGTCCATTTCATCTTCGAGCGCAAAGTACCCTTACTGCATCCTATGCTGTCATGGGTGGAACGGGCATTTGCCCGTAGTCAGTGTACAGTAAGGGCGTGCCAAGCTCGAGCGCACACAACAGCGTCTAATTCAAGCTTTGGGCTTCTCTAAAGTACGTGATTTTAAATTGTATCACATGCTCCAGCTACAGATCGGGTGTAAGCACCGATTACTAGTGATGGCGGCTGTGTATACAGCTACAACATGTGTTTGCCATCAGGAGCAACTGTTTAAACTGCATTTATGCATAGTAGACATTAAATACATCATGATAAAAGTATTTCATGGTAAAAAAAGAACATAAAAAACCCAACTTTTCAAAATGTTTTTTCATTAATGATAATATAACAGGTGACAATAATTTAATTCTTTGACTTTTCTTTTTGTTCTGTGTGTTCTTTTGTGACTTTTTATTTAACATACGTACTGGACGTATCCTGCAGTGTATTATCTATTAGAGCAGAGCGGACCTAGCACCATATTCATCACCAGATGTATCTTCTGATCCGCTCCATGTTGAATAAGAACATGCGGCGTATTCCCAATGTATGTACCTTTTTTCAAAAAAATTGCACATTACGTTTATTTAGCGTGCCTTAATAAATCAGTCCCATAATATATTTATATTTAAGGTGCATGGGTGTTTTTATGTATTTTGGATAGGCAGAATGATAATATTGATCATACACATTGAACCCAATGTACTACAGATCATTGGCTAACAACAGATGGGTCTTTGGTAAACTTCCTCAGATATAGATTTCAGGATCAAAGGTCGGAAGAGAAGAGATTTATGAACGAGCACATGAAGGATACGCCGTAGAGAAGACGTTCCTTGACCAATGGAAGACCTTTCAAATAAGTTACAAGCAAAACGGGCTGGTTTGTGGGCTGATTTACTAAACCTCAATGTAATAAAATAATAAATTACCCAAAATAAGATGAATCTCTCTGGAATAATTTACTGTTTGTCCACAGCTCAGCCAATATCTGGATGGACTCAGATTAAAGTCTCGGACGCAGCCTGTGATTGAGATTAGTGATCACCTTTCAGTTAGCTCTGAATGAAGAACACTGCTGTTAGGTCTTCCTGTTAATCATCACAATTATAGGTCATTTATGAATGTGGAACGAGAAAGAGGCTCTGTAGGTGTTCACAAACTAGGGGATAACCCACACAGGAGCCCTATCCACACGTTGTATCTCATTTAAACACCTTGGGCCTAATTCACCCAGGCATGATCTCACGATATGTGCGCTGTTGAAATCGGTGGCAGGTCCACTACACAAGACGCTGCAGGATACGTCCAATACCTAAATGGATTAAAAACTTGCAAAAGAATACACAGGTAAAAATAAACTATTGAATTAAAGTCACCTGTTAATAATAAAGGCATTAATGGTAAAACAGTTAAAAAAAAAGTTTTATCAATTTTTTGCCCCATTAAATACATTTATTAGGATGTTGTTAATGACTACTAGGGCATAAAATAAATTTTTACAGTTGTTCATGATTGAAAACACATGTTATAGCATGTATACGAGACTGTCATCATTACTGATCAGGACTTAGACTAGCCCTGTAGCTGGAGCAAGAGATACGGCAGAAGAACAAGTAACTTTGAGACACCAAGAGCTGGATTCGGACATGGCTGCGTGTGCTGGACTTTGGCACGACCTTACTGTGCATATACTGCGGCAAAACTCCCCTTCCCCGTCCCATTCACTCCCAGAAATCATAGACTGTAGTAAGTGTCCGTTGCATTCGACAACACAGCGCACAGGGCGGAATTCACGGATGTCTCCCCGGTCTGGCCACGCGCAGAGTGATTACAATACGCTCAAAATTGGCAGATACGTCCCTCGATGGATCAGACCTGTGCTGGGAAGCCCGCAAGCCACAGGACAACGTCCACCAGAAGATGCAAAATGTTACGCCCCTCATAGATATCACCCTCATGGCACAAGGGGATGGGCTTTTTAGAGCTGCTCCAAAGGGGTAAAGTAGATAATTCCAGATTATAGTTTCCTCTTGTTAAGATCTCACATATGAGAAAAGGAGGAGGTAGTATTATTATTATCGTAGATTTGTGAGGCACCACATTGCTCCGCAGCGTCGTATAGTAGGAAAAACAGGACATACAAGGTAGACAATATAAATACAGACATGAAAACAAAGGGTACGGAGGACCCTGCTCATTAGAGTGCTTACATTCTAAGTGAAGGAGGGCACAGCTGAAACATGAGGAGCGAGTGTGGCTCAGAGTGGAGATTGGGACAGTTGAGAGTGTACATTAGTGTGAGTAGTATCATCATGGATAAGATAAGCTCTAAATAAAAGATGGATTTTTCACGCATCTAAAGATATTAAGGCTGTATTCCAGTAGTATGTAAAGATGATAGATGTATATTATTGGTGGATCCGAGAGCTTAATTTGGGAGATACATGGAAACAAAAGACGAGCAACCAGGAAACATGGATTTTTTGAGGGCCCTGAATACAAGAAGCTTCTTTTTAAATTGACTGCTGGTTGAAGCAGGCAACTATTCAAAGCCTGAGAGTGGGCGGCAGTATCAGTAAAACAATTAGACTGAAATGGTGCTGGCTTATTAATGTGTAGGTTAGTTTGTTGAGGGTGACATTAGTCAACGCGGGAGAAGATGAGTATGATTAGTGTTGAGCTGGTGTTCTTGGTAAAGTAAGGATGATCTGAAGAGAGGTTTCTCAGGTGTCAGAGGAAGGATTTTGATATTGCTTGGTTGTCTTGATTGAGTGACAAGTTTGCGTAAGTAACGGACATCTGGGTGTAAATGTATCAAGCTGAGAGCTTTCCGGCGGGTTTGAAAAGTGGAGATGTTGCCTATAGCAACCAATCAGATTCTAGCTATCATTTTGTAGAATGTACTAAATAAATGATAGCTAGAATCTGATAGGCTTTTCAAACCCGCCGGAAAACTCTCAGCTTGATACATTTACCCCCTGGTTGGGGTGGGAGATACTAGAAGAGTTGACGATAGTGAAGATGTCCTTCATCAGAATATTAGTGGAGGGTAGAGAGACAGTTCTGGACAGGTTATATGTAAGACATACTGGCCATAGACATCAGGATCGTTGGCACCACCAAAGATATAGGGGTGTATGCTCTTTACCAGTGAAGGGTTGAATGTCCACACTGTACATTCTTCTTAACCAATCCTAATAGGTTTATCCATATAGACAAACAGGGGATGTTGGGATCACACTCAGGCTTTTTATTCCCCGCTGGTCATCATGTTTGGATACATTTCCCCAAGTAGTAAATCTATAGGGTCCTGGAGTAACACACTAGCCTGGAGTCCACTTTGAAGGGTAAGATGAAGTGACCTTTACTGTGTCATAGGACAGTATAACCCTCCTCATAGAATCATGCCATGGCAGGAACAATCCTTTGCTTTCGTTGGTGACCCCCAACTGTCCCCCGTCCGCTGGAATTAAGGTAAGTCTGTTGTAGGGACAATTGGGAGGTCTATGATGGCAATTAGCAGCATGTACTATGCATTTCTGATTAGCAGATTGATGGTACTTAACCATTAGTGTAGTGCAGTGTTTCTCTACCCTAGTACCCTTAACAGTGCATGTTTTCCATATCTCTTTGCTGTAGCACATGTGCAGTCATTACTGACTGACACATTTTGAAAGATCCACAGGTGGTATAATTATATCACTGGGCACCTGGAACACCTGCACTGTTAGGGGTACTTGAGGACTAGGGTTGGGAAATACTTCTTATAATTTAGTGGATACATTATAAGAAGTTGTATTACTATTACATTCATTTTTCCATTTAGACTACTGGTAAAAATAACACGTTTTCATTTAATTGGTGTCAGTGTTTAACCATTGCTGCCTCACAGAAGTGGGGTCATGAGTATTATTCCCAACCATAGCCTTACCTGTGTGGCCTTTGTATGCCTTCCATGTATCTGCGTGGGTTTCCTCTGGGTGCTTTGGTTTCCTCCCACGCCCCGAAAATACATACTGGTAGGCACCAGTGAGTCAGGGACTAATCTGAATTACAAATATTCTCTGTACAGTGCTGCGCTTTTTAAATAAATAATGATGATGATTTAATAGAATTTGTATTTGTATAATTCCTACACTTTTTCCAGGGTGACAAAAATTTGGTGCAAATGCTAGTGATGTACAGCTTGGCGCATCCTGAAGTCCGTGTGACTGAGCATAGGCCCGTAAATGCGCCTTTCATTTGTGCGACTCTTCCTGATCACGGTTAGACCACACACGCATCCAACACTACATGATTTCCATAATCTGCAAATTATTGATTCAACATATAGAAGTGAAGCTCAGTAACAGGGGAACTATGAGATTGTACAATGTAAATGTTGATTGGACGACATACATACGATTAATGAGTTAATGAAACCACCTCCTAGAAGTGTATCCGGAGCTATAGGAGGGTTTCTATCTAAGACGTTACTTCCAGAGATCATGGAACATCCATCCAGCGTCTGAATAATTGATGTTGCCCCCTGCGGCCCCTTCCTGTTCCCGCTGCTCTATTTACCTAGCACTCATAACCTCGCTTGTCAATTAATACCTAAGGTCAAGTGATTCAGGTAACGCTGATAAATACAGGTCCACGTATAAGGTCACCAGCTGAGAGATATCAGATTATTACAATATGTTCATTGGGATTTAATTAAACTTTCCCCACTCCCCGAGGTCATTATAATAGGACGTCGGAGAATGGTTGCAGCTGACCTTTAACCCCAGCAGTGCTAGTTTCATCCTGCCGATCAAAGCTAACTGCTATCAAATGTTCATTGCTTTTTCCTTCTGACCCCTGTGCTTCATGTATATATATATATGACATAAGGCTGCTCCCTGAATACAACCCCCATGAAGGTGAGACGTTGTGCTTAGACAAAGTTACAGGAGGGTGGGTACCAGCCAAAAAATATAAGTCACATGAAGGTGGTCAACCCCTTTAACGGCTGTGCTCTAAATAGAGCCTGATGAAGTGAAACTGATAGAAGATATAAATGGGATCCTTCTTTACAGAGGAATGATGAAGTTGCATGGTTCGGGTTTACCAAAATATAAATCAAAATTTAGTCTGATAATAATATATATAATAGGAGGAAGAAGACGAGCCCTGCCTGCTTGTTGATCCAGGTCAGTAACTTTAAATAAATATGGCAGGGTGTTTGGATGAATGGAGCTTCCTGAAACTGATCTGTAGTTATAGGCAGCGCAGCTCCCTCTCCTCTACATGATATGAAAACCGGGCTCCAATAAATCGGAATTCTTGAATGACCTTTAGTTTTCTCAGGCCATAGCGACCACCACATTCTTCCTTATAGTTCTCCTCCTTAGGGTCCCATTTGAAGTAGTCCCATTAATTTGGAGTCCTCAGGAGTTTAAATGATAGTAAAATATGTTTTAGGTGGACTATTGTGTGAATTGTGTGCCAGGGATAGTCTGTACTGGGGGGGCTGAGATATGAGGGCGCTTAAGTGATAGATTTATCAAAGCTTTTAAAAAGGACAAGTGAAGACGTTGCCCATAGCAACCAATCAGACTCTAGCTGTGAAGGAGGTTTGATAAATCTGCCCCTTAATCCCATGTTTACCTTGTCATTGATGATTGCTACATTGTATCTTCCCATAGAGTAGCTTAGGGCGGGGTCTGGTAACTTTACACACCAGGTAATGCAGAAGATTGATATATTGATGCTATAAAATGTATAAATATGTGATGTTCCCTTTAGGATCAATATAACTAGAAATACCAAGAGCTAATAAATCAGCTTCCCCTTACATGCCAGCCATGAACGGGTGCAGAGACTGTAGCAAAAGCTGGATAGCTTCTCTGAGATTCAGAAAACTGCACAATCACTGTTTCCAGCTACAGATCAATATATATCTTATAGATACGTTTCCATTAGCACAGATTAAACATAGCTGGATTGTTTAAGCATTTGCTGCACTGCTGGTACTTGGCCACAAGGGGGCAGGTCATAGTAAAGAGCGGGCTGTTGGTAGTATCACTGTATAGCAGAGGGCATACTGACCTGTCACAAGCATTTAACAATTTGATTAATTTCTATTCAACAGTACATAAAACATTACTTTGTGTTTATGTCACACATTGCACCAGCTAACCTGCATTTTGGTCACTGTTCTTACCTGTTTCCCTTGGTCCTCTCTCCCTGCATTCACTTACTGGTCTGAACTGAGCATGCGCACACCTGGGGGTAAATGTATCAAGCTGAGAGTTTTCCGGCGGGTTTGAAAAACCAATCAGATTCTAGCTATCATTTATTTAGCACATTCTACAAAATGATAGCTAGAATCTGATTGGTTGCTATAGGCAACATCTCCACTTTTCAAACCCACCAGAAAACTCTCAGCTTGATACATTTAACCCCCAGTCTTTTCAATACTTCCTGCATTCTCTTGATTGGCTACTTGCCTGTCAGCTCTGTCTATTTAAAGCACCTGCTTCTCTACCAAGTTGCCAGATCTTCAGGTCTCCTTACCTGTTAGGACGCTGTTCTCTCTGGCTCCTGTCTGCACATCGGTATCCTGTTACATGTTTCCCAATCAAGAACTTAGGTATTATTGCAAGAACCTCGTGCCTCATCATCGGTACCGTTCTCAAGCTATTCGCTTTCCAGGGATCTCAGTGCATCAGTTCTCTGCAGTTCACCACCTCTCAGTTGGTATCCTGTGTTACCTATTCCACGATTAATACCTGCGGTATTGTTGCAGGAACCTCGTGCCTCATAATCAGTCCTGTTCTCAGCTGCTCGCTTTCTAAAGCCCTCAACGCTTCGGTTCATTCACCTGAACCTCTGCATATATCGTCCAGCAGTCCTGCTCCACTCCATGGTGCTAGAGAGCAGCTAAGTCCGTTGCGGGTACCCCTGGTGAATATCTCTCTACCGTTAGACTCCGCACCTCTCTGGGGGTAAGTCCATCTACAGCGGGGCTTCGAGGCCTTTTCCAAACTCAGTCTCTGTGACAGTTTATTTATCTTTTTATGCATCTTCTCCCTGAGTTGTATCCAGATTTGATGTTGAAAAAAATAGAAATAAAATCAACCTATATCTAATTTATATTGGTGCAGTCACTGGGGCTGATTGTAGAGAAATTCTTATCTGCAAAATAAGAGGAAATCTTTCAGGAAACCAGTTCCTCAGATGGATCTGGTAATAGTCTGGAATCTCCGTCTGCTCCTCATCTCAACACAGAATCCTCAACATCATCATCGTCTTCGTCATCATCATTATCATCATCATTGTCATTATCATCATCATCGTCGTCTTCATCATCATCATCATCATCGTCTTCGTCATCATCGTCGTCTTCATCATCATCATCACCATCATCATCCTCGTCGTCTTCATCATCATCATCATCATCGTCTTCGTCATCATCATCATCGTCGTCTTCATCATCATCATCACCATCATCATCATCATCCTCGTCGTCTTCATCATCATCATCATCATCGTCTTCGTCATCATCATTATCATCATCATCATCATTATCATCATCCTCGTCGTCTTCATCATCATCATCGTCTTCATCATCATCATCATCATCATCGTCTTCGTCATCATCATTATCATCATCATTATCATCATCATCATCGTCATTATCATCATCATCATCCTCGTCGTCTTCATCATCATTATCATCGTCATTATCATCCTCATCATTGTCATCTTCATTATCATCATCATCATCATCATTATCATCATGGTCCTCATCATTTTTCATCCTCATCATTATCATCATCATCATCCTCACCATTGTCATCATCATCGTTACCATCGTCATTATTATCATCATCATCATCATCCTCACCATTGTCATCATCATCGTTATCATCGTCATTATTATCATCATCATCACTATTGTCCTCATCATTATCATAGTTATCATCATCGCCATTTTCACCGTCTTCATTATCGCTATCGTCATTGTCATCATCATTATCATTGTCACCATCACCATCATCAACATTATCATCATCATTGTTATCATCATCGTCTTCAATACTGAGAATTATATCCAGCATACAGTACAAAATAGGAAGTAGAACTGTGCAGTGGTCTGTACATACAAAATAAGAACATATACTGAGAATTACTTCCCACATAAAGAATGAGAAGAAGTACTGTGCCGATGGCGAGCCGCTTACATACATACAATGTGCTCCCTCTGTTGTCAGGGACAAATGTCCAGCAATAAATGTCTGACAACTGGGAACTGGGACCGTGTGTGTCCGGGGCCCGGGGTGCTGGGGAGTGTGATGTGTTTAGTCCAAAATATATCCATGCCAAGAAGTATACAAGGTACGGGGTCTCTTATACAGAAAACTGTAGTTGTTGCCTTTCCGTAACAATACCAGACAGGCTTACCAGAGTTTCCCCTTACAGTCACTATGAGGAGCACTGCTAATCAATATACTGGGAGGGAAATGCCAGACTTATGTAACGTTATGCATGGTGCTCCACATGATGAAAACAGTCCTTATATGGAGAACCCCAAGTGCCAAACATTCCACAAATACGCTGTCTTAAAAAGAAAGTATTCAGACCCAACGCATTTTGCACATTTGGGTGCTGCAAATTCTGGATTTAAATTAGACCGAATTAGGATTGTTGGCTCTGATCCATAAAGTATTGGGCATAGGGTCACATCAAAAGATATTCCTAAACACTTCCATAAATGACTAAATAACACAATAATGACATTTTTAAAATGCTCATACCCCTTATAATTCTATGGGCTCACTGACCTGGGTAAGTATTAGTGGATCCCTTGGAGATTCTTTTCTTAATATAAATACTCCTCTCCCTGTAAAGCCTTATGCTATAGTCACTCCATAAAAGGGGTCTTTGTGGGAGAGTCGCCTGGAGAAAAAACAATTCTTATCCATGAAATGCCATGTAAAAGAGAGGGCTGAGACGTGGCAGTGTGACCCGTGGGCTGATGAAACTAAAGCGCTAACATGTTTATATGGTGCAAATCAAACAATGCCCCCCAGACTGCTAACACCACCCCTACCATTAAGTATGGGATTGGCAGTGTCAGGTTATGGGGTTGCTTTTCTGTGGGATTGACTGGCAGCCTTGTCAGGATCAATGAGATGATGAATGGTGCACACTGCAGACAAATAATCCAAAATTCACTGCAAGAGCAACATTAGAAGACTTGTAATGATCAGGTAAGAGCAGTGGTTGGTAACATCTGCCTACCCTAGATTTAATAGGTAAATATAAGTACTTACTGACCCCGTTCTCAGAGCAGCGCTATCTGCAGACGTTTCCAGAGCAGGATGTTTAGATATAAAAATGTTCACTATATATTCTGTAGCTGCATTGGCAGACGGTACATACATAGAATGTTACTATTCTAGTCATATTTACCAACTTTATAGTTCTTCCGTCTGAGAGATTCCGGAGAGGAGATGCGTTGGGAGTGCGAAGGGGGCTGGGCTGCGATAATCACATCATTTTGATTGAGGTGATTTGCAGAGAATAGCGGCATTGAAGCACCCACTATGAAGTGGGCAGGATGCGGGAGTATTGCAGGCTTTCCTGGGAGTCCAAGAGACCTTCCCGGAATTTGTGAGTTCCCGGATATTCCGGGAGAGTGGGCAAATACGATTTTAGTGAAAGGCAAATTTGGAATCCCAACTGCCAAAATCCTGCAACTTTCACTGCATTAAGTGGCCTAATTACAGTCCTGACCTTAATCCCATAAACCTACCGTCCATCTCCGCTCCTCGGCTAATCATTAGGAACTACAAGGAATGTTCCATCCCGGTGTCCAAAAAGATCACTGGCTGTAATACCTGTATAATACCTGTCAGAGTCGGCTCTACTAAGTGTTGAACAAGGAGAGAGGATTCTTATTACATGATATCATGATCTTATCTTTCTTATTGGGGGAACTGTGATAAATGTATGAAATTTATTTTTTAAACTTTCTTTATTTTACGAAAATCAGAACAATTCAAAACACATTACAAATCATGATCAGTTGTAATCTAACAATGTACATAAGGTTGTGGGAGCGAGTTGCACATGATTAGGTGATATAACATTAAACGTGACTCTCCAAAACACTGGCACAACTAAGGTTTAGGAAATTGAGGGCTCTCACACAACAGCTTGTTCTGCACCCGGGTTCCATTAACCTGAGGCGCGTTCACCCAAAATACAGCTAAACCGCATCTCAATACGGGGAACATTGACCCCTATAGAGATAATCTGCTCTGTGCACACAAGTCTTCAGTTCTAATGCTGAGACATTGAGTCACCACTGAGAGCTCTGTGTACAGGCCGGGAAGTCTGTAGAGGGAACAGCGCTCCCTATTTGTGGTGCATTGAGCTGAACTAGCGGAATGTGACATAGAGAAAGCACCTGAAAATAAGGACCCCCCTGCTAAGACCCATATTCTGTATAGGGGTAAGGAGGGATAAGAGTGTGTGCGCTCCTATTAGGGGAACCAGAGACTCCGGGGATAACAGAACTCTCCAGATTGGGAGATAATCAGGGTGAAACAAGGTGACCTGAACGTTCACCGTATTCCAGAGTAAACCACATAATGCTTCTATTAGAAAAAGAGATATTTAGTATCACATGGTAATGTCTACTTTGAACTTCCAATTCTTTAACAGTTTCTTGGATCTCCAGTATTTGGGTGTTTGAAGATATGTTTGTGGCAGTTCCAAACAACTCCTTTACTGCCTGAGGAAAGGATGCAAATCATCATCATCATCAGCTATTTATATAGCGCCACTAATTCCGCAGCGCTGTACTCACATCAGTCCCTGCCCCATTGGAGCTTACAGTCTAAATTCTCTAACACACACACACACACACACAGACTAGGGTCATTGACGGTGTTGTATGGAATGACCTTATTGATGGGTTAAAATAGGAAAAAGGGAATGTATCGATGAGGCTGCGTTCCCTGATATGTAGAGGTGCTGCCACAAATGGACCTATATGATGTTCGAGGGAAGTCCCCACCCTCCGAAAGAAATAATAAATGCAAAATTGGGTTAGGTACCTGGGCGCAGAGCAATATGTACATAAAGCTTTGAAAGGTTAAATACCAAAATTGGACGTTTTATTACATAATATGACATTAACAGGTTCTGGCCAGAACAATAAAAACAATGATGAAGAAATATATTGAAACATACAAGGTGTATAATATTCAGCTGCAACAAGGTAAGTCCTTTATTGGTTGCAGATATAACAAGGAGCAAATGTACATTCAGCTGCCACAAAGTATATCTTGTGTTATTAGTTGTCTTATTATTATTATTATTGGTTGTTGTATTATTATTTCGTCTGTCCTGCTGTGAGGTGTAATAGAAGGTTGGCACACGTGCGCTCTGTTCACCCGGACGCTGAGTGCGACTCTTCCGATATGCTGAAAAAGCACTTGTAATGCCGAGGATATAGCTAGCATGCTAGCGGACCGGGACCCGCAGTTGTTGTAATTGAGCAGGATGTTGAATGGTATTGTGAGAGTGAATGAATATTAAAGAAATATATATATATATATATATATATATATATATATATATATTAAAAAAAGTAATAATAAAAATAAAAATAAGAATGGAAATGAAATATAGGTCAACCAACGCGTTTTGCCCATGGTATGTAGCTGTGGGCTTCCTCAGGGATTTCTAAAGGCATACTAGTAACCCTGGCCAGTATTTGTAGGTTTCAGTCATTGTTTGCAGGTGCTGGTAATGGATGTTAAATGACTTTGTGGGTGAGGGGGTGGAACAGTTGACTCCACATATATTGGACACCTGCAGTATGGGAATTGTCCATAGGAAAAGGGTATAGCAAAGGAAATTATGAAATAATAAAAATACAATGAAATTGATTGAATGTCAATGAATCCTTCATTGTTTAATCTGGTAGCGTGCCCACAATGCACAGTACACATGATATAATAGGTATAGGGCAGTAAAAATATATAATATTGGTAAAGACCACGATGGATCATTAAATTGTGAAGAATTGTACACAGCAAAACAGCCCATATATCTCACAGCGATACATAAATTCTTATAGTAAGTGCCAACATAAGGGATGTTAAAATGGTTGGGCAAACATTTAAGTGCATTTATATTTTCTTTTTTATAATAATTTTACATATTCATACGTTCATATGCCCATATATTCAATCACAATGGTTACCACACCAGTGTAAACCATGGGGAATTTTCTAAAATAATATAAAGTAGTACAGGGTGAAATAGAAAAAAGTGATTATTTCTCTGAATGGTATATTGGGTATTTGACTACTCCTGATATTCACAAGTGGTCTCCCATCCGAATACTAACTGGGCCCACTCTTGCTTAGCTTCCAAGATCAGGCTTACAAATACTGGCCAGGGTTACCAATATGCCTTTAGAAATCTCTGAGGAAGCCCACAGCTGCATACCACGGGCAAAACGCGTTGGTTTGACCGATATTTCATTTCCATTCTTATTTTTATTTGTATTTATTGTTACATTATTTTTTTCTTTAATATTCATTCACTCTCACAATACCATTCATTATCCTGCTCAATTACAACAACTGTAGGTCCCGGTCCGCTAGTATGCTAGTGACAATGCCCTTGTAGTTGACGGAGATGTTGATTGCAGATATAATTCGATGTCCATATTTTCTTTCTGGTGAGATTATGTTTCATGCTTCGTTTTTTGCTGAAATCTTTCAATAATATCTTTTCAGTGCGAGTCTCCGACAGAATTTACAAGTGTTAATGAATGCGTCAAAGCTGGAAGCCCAGGTTACTGGTGGACACTATAGTCCTTTGTGAAGAACACTCATTTGGTTGGTTTTACTCCATCTGATTCTCTTTTGGATATAATCTTTTTACTCCTTCTTCTTTATTTCTACGTTTTATACCTTTTTTCACCCTTTTTCCTCCTGTGGATGTGGATTGATTGTTGGTTTGTCTGTTGAGGAAATGTTTATCTCTGATCTTTCTTTTTGGTTCCATGTTGTTTTTCCCCTGTTTCCCTGATGGTCTCTTTGATTCCAATGTTATTTTAAATTTTTTATTGTGATTTTGGGTATTTAACTACTTATTTTTGTGCAGTGTTTGCTTGTCCCAATGATTTGTTTCTTGGGATAGCATAATAGGTGGAGGAACCTTTGTGGCTCCATGTATCTGTGATCACTATAGATCATCTGCTCTGAACATCTCTTTGCCGTGGGTGGGTCTATGATCCCTGGGGTGTTCCTTCTAGTTTCAATGCTTGGTGTTAGTATTCAGTTGTGTCTATTGGGAACGTACATTCTATTGTACTTTACATGGTTTGGGACATGTTTACGGTCAGGGCCGGATTAAGGGGGGGGCACAGGGGGCATGTGCCCCGGGCCCCCCTCTCTCAGGGGGCCCCCCGGGACCAGCTGTGGCTCTTTTTGCTGCCCCCAAATGTCAGTCTACAAGGGGCAGCACAGGGTTCCGTTTTTAAGTGCTCTCTTGGCACTATAAGCACAAGCATGCTTTTGCTTTTTTTTTTTTTTGAGTGTTCTGGGCTTCCTTAGCTGCCGTGTAGATGACAGTGTGAGGAGGAGCAGAGAAGATCTGCCCTGCCTGTCTGTGGGGGATAAGGTAAGTTAAGATCTGCTGTGTGTGACTTTTTGTGTGTGTGACTGTGTGTGTGTGTGTGACTTTCTGTGTGTGTGACTTTGTGTGTGTGTGTTTCAGCCAGAGGAGGAGGTGATTATGAAAATGAAGGGGATAATTGTGGACAAGGAGAGGGGGTGATTTATGGACAAGGAGAGGGGGTGATTTATGGACAAGGAGAGGGGGTGATTTATGGACAAGGAGAGGGGGTGATTTATGGACAAGGAGAGGGGGTGATTTATGGACAAGGAGAGGGGGTGATTTATGGACAAGGAGGGGGTGATTTATGGACAAGGAGAGGGGGTGATTTATGGACAAGGAGAGGGGGTGATTTATGGACAAGGAGAGGGGGTGATTTATGGACAAGGAGAGGGGGTGATTTATGGACAAGGAGAGGGGGTGATTTATGGACAAGGAGAGGGGGTGATTTATGGACAAGGAGGGAATGATTTATGGACAAGGAGAGGGGGTGATTTATGGACAAGGAGAGGGGGTGATTTATGGACAAGGAAGGGGTGATTTATGGACAAGGAGAAGGGGTGATTTATGGACAAGGAGAGGGGGTGATTTATGGACAAGGAGAAGGGGTGATTTATGGACAAGGAAGGGGTGATTTATGGACAAGGAGGGGGTGATTTATGGACAAGGAAGGGGTGATTTATGGACAAGGAGGGGGTGATTTATGGACAAGGAAGGGGTGATTTATGGACAAGGAGAAGGGGTGATTTATGGACAAGGAGGGGGTGATTTATGGACAAGGAGGGGGTGATTTATGGACAAGGAGAGGGGGTGATTTATGGACAAGGAGGGAATGATTTATGGACAAGGAGAAGGGGTGATTTATAGACAAGGAGAGGGGGTGATTATGGACAAGGAGGGGGTGAATATACAAATAGAGGGGGTTGCAGAGTGACAACCCAGGAAGGGAAACCAACGCTGATGAGAAGGGGGTTGAAGATGCTAAGTAGGTGGGGAATGAGGAGTGAGAGGGAAGATAGAGAATTAAGATGAAGAGGATTGAGGAGTGGGATGTTGGGGATATAAATGGAGAACAGAGAAGTACGATGTGCTCAGACCTAGATTGTCTATTTATTGTGGACCCTCTCTCCATGCCCCAGGGAAGTAGCTTTTCTAAAAGTGGGCATTATGGTAAAAATTACAAAATTATGGCATAATGTACAAAATGTAATATGCCTCCATGCTAGCTCTGTTGCCTTGCAACAAATCAGTCCTGCTAGTGCTTAGCTGGACTAGGCTGTTAGGGATAACCAATATATACTTACATATAGTAAGGTTATTTTGTTAATTATTTGTGGAGTGATTGTGAGGTATTTAATGTGTGCTTGAGTTTGGGGAGGAGTGCTATTTATTAAATGTGAATATGAATTATAAAATGTTGGCAATGGTTTTGAAAAATAGGTTTATTTATTACATGTAAACTCTATTCATTTATACCAGGCTGTTTGGTGGGGAGGGAAATAAGTTTATTAAATGTGTACGCTATTAATTTAATGTCGGGGCTGCTTGGGGAAAATAGTTCTATTATTAAAAGTGAATAGTATTAATTTAATTCCAAATTTGGGGCTGGTTGCAGGGAGGGAGGCCTAATTATTAAAGGGGGTGCTATTGATTTATTAACAGGACTCTTTGGGGACTCCTAAACTTTATGTACCTGTTTTTGATTCAAAATAGGGCCCCGACATCCCAGAATCTACACAAACGGCAACTGAGCTTAAGACACCAGCAGCCACAGGTGGTGAAAGCGACAACAGCAGGTAGGGGAGACCAGGACCATCTTCCAACTGTTCTCAATATGGTGGGACTGTCCAGAATTTGGGTGACTGTCTCACTTAGTCAGGATTTGGTCTGACTACAAGGATAGTTGGGAGATATGTCCTACTTCACACTGTTATGCTTGTAAAGGCAGAGTTGTGTGCATCTAACAGCAGGGCTGCCAAGAGGAATTCAGGGCCCCGGTACAACAAATTTGTGGGGCCCCCCCTTATAGTTGAGCATGCAAAAAAATTTTGCGCCGCCTCACGGCGGCGCAAATTTTTTCAAAGTTGTAGTTAGGCATTTGGGGGCGTGGCTAACATCAAAATCACTAGGCACTCAATTCGCCGGAGCATCACATATGTCCAAGCACTCCTGACTTTCAGGACATCTACCACCACAGTGTAGTATACAAAGAATGCAGTGTGTACACAAACAGTTCAGTCTTGGCCTGCACCTAACATTGGGCACAACACTCACCAAAAATTGGTATTGTCCCTACTAGAATCACAACATTTCACACACTCTGCTGCTCTCTCCTACCTGTTCTTCTCACTTTCTCCACCTGTGGCTGCTGGTTTCTTTAGTTGTGGCTTGTCTGGATCCTGGAATGTTGAAGGACCTATTTGGAAAAAAAAATGGCTACACTTAGAAAATTACAGCCAGCCCCGGCGTTAAATCAATAGCACCCACAATTAATAATTAGGCATTCCTCCAGCCCCAACATTAAAATAATAGTATTCACATTTAATAAATAAACCTATTCCCTTCCTGCAAACAGCAATACCTATTTCCCGCAACCATCACTGCCATTAAATAACTCATAGTCACATTTAATAAATAGACCTCATTCTCCCCAAACTCATCCCCACATTCAATAGCCCCCAAACCACCCCATCTTAAATTAAGTCCCCACTATTAAATTGCCTCCCCATCACCCTACAAACAAAATAGCACCCATTAATTTGCCACCATCTACCTCACACTCACTACATTGCAACAAGCCCCCTGTGCACATTACTGTGCCCCTTCATCACTACACTGTGCCCCCTTATGTTCACACTGCGCCCTCCATGCTGCTTCCCCTCCTTTTTATTCACTCTGTACATTTCTCCCACTTTTTTTTCATTCTGTACATCTCTCCCCACTTTTTTTTCATTCTGTACATCTCTCCCTGCTTTTTTTTCATTCTGTACATCTCTCCCCACTTTTTTTTTCATTCTGTACATCTCTCCCCACTTTTTTTTCATTCTGTACATCTCTCCCCACTTTTTTTTTCATTCTGTACATCTTTCCCCACTTTTTTTTTCATTCTGTACATCTTTCCCCACTTTTTTTTTCATTCTGTACATCTTTCCCCACTTTTTTTTTCATTCTGTACATCTTTCCCCACTTTTTTTTTCATTCTGTACATCTTTCCCCACTTTTTTTTTCATTCTGTACATCTCTCCCCCTTCTTTGTCACACTCTCCCTTTCTACTTTCCTTCCCTTGACTCTCTGTTCTTTACTTACTTGTTAGTTTCTTTCTTTTCTTCTGTGTTCTCTTCTTTCTTCTTGCTTGGTCCCCTCTGCGACGTTCCTCACTGACTGTCGGGCGTGACTTGATGACGTCACGCCCGACAGTCAGTGTGAAACGAGCAGAGAGGAGGGAGGGCGGCGCGATCAGGTGAATATGTAAATTTTTTTTTTTTTTAACTATCTAGCTCCCCCCACCAACGGACGGGTCGGACACCCCAAGCCCCCCCCCCCCCCCCCTCCCCGGAAAAAAAAAAAAAAAAAGAAGACTAAAAAAAAAAAAAATTGCAATAAAGAAAAGTGTAAAAAATAAAATAAAATTCAGCGGTGGGGGCCCGGTCCGGGCCCCCTGGCATGGCCGGGCCCTGGTAAATAGTACCCGCTCCCCCCCCCCTCTCGGCGGCCCTGTCTAACAGTAGTGCACATAGCATTGCCTGTTTATTTGTTTAAAATTAATATCATATTCGACAATATGGGGCCCCCCTGTCTTAAGTGCCCCGGGCCCCCCAGAACCTTAATCCAGCTCTGTTTACGGTACCTTATGCAGCCTTCACTGTCTCTTATTAGTTTTGTACTTTTTTGTCTCCAGAATGTTTCTATTTAGTTGATATATCTGTCTGTCTATGTTATCCATAGCTCTGGTGCGGGATTCCTGCCTTTCATTGACTTTAATTCTCTCTTTAGTTTTCTCTATTTCCTTATTGATCTCCTCCATAGTTGTTTTATGTTTCTCTGCTAGTAATTGCATCAATGTCAACGAGCATTTTTCCCAGTTCTTTGAACTAGGCTTCCATGAAGTCCGGATATGTCGTATACGTGGGTGGTTCTTTCTGGAGGAATAGGCCGTTTGGTATTTGATTGTTTTTAATATTCTTAATGAGTTATTTTCCCACCATTTCTTTGCTTATTGAGTGGTCAAATTTCTAGCTGTCTGTAGACAACTTTCTGGTTCTGTCTCTACTTCTGCTTCTTGAGATTGGTCTTTGCATCTCTAGATCACCCTATATTTTTTTTGCTGCGTTGAAGGCCGTGGGGTGCTCTTACCAGTTGCATTATATTGCAGTATACACTGTGAAGGGTTCAGATATGTTGGTATCTAAAGATTGTTGTGGTCACTCCAGACGTGCGTTCAGAAGATTTAAGTGGGTGGTCCTGCTCTACAACCTGTGTCTTATTCACCAGCTAAAGCGCTATTGGTCAACAAGATAGTGATGCAAAACTAAGTGGATCAATTTGTAGGAATCAAACTACAAGTGGAAATAAAACTTGGGAAAATAAAATGAATAGAAAAAATACCAGGTGTGGAGTTGGTGCAGGTGATTATTGGCTCTACCCCCTTCCTTAGTTAAGCTAGAAGAATAGATTGTGGTCCTGTATCCAGCTTAATGCTCCTTGGATCCAAGTGATGTCAGTCAGTTTGTTCCACTTTTTAAAGTTATACCTCCTCAATGGAGGCTGACAAAGCGGATTAATGCAAACAATCAGATCTTTTAGTACAGAGATATTTAAATCACCTTATCTAGGTGTAAGATTTTGTTATAAAGGAAGAAAATTAGGAAACACTGTTCCAGATCTTGAAACATTGCCAGCACATTTGTGTTGCTTTAGTGTTAATGACCAAAGGAATGGGTGACCCCTAGTGGTGGGGTTCAAATAAATGAACAACCGGTTCTCTGCCCTAATGAAAGTTTTAAGTATACAAAAAGATATAACGAAAGGTAGTTTAATATTTCATGCATTTAATACTCAAATAAGAACAATAAAAGTGGTACACAAAACTAGATTATGTTATAAGATAGTTTTAAAATATTAATGAAAAAATATTTAATAACAGCTGACAAAAAACTAAAAAAAATATAAAGAACCAACAATGGAAGTGACATGGCAACACAAACAGTGAATCACAATAAGAATTACATTTAAATATAGGCAATAAAAGAGTACAAATTATTAAGATATTATACACACAATATAAAAGTAATAAACAACAAATATTATAAAAACTGTATAATGATAAATTATTTATATCAATATCAAGATAATAATAGTAATGAGTCATATTATGCCACAGTAATGCCCCCATTTCATATTATGCCACAGTAATGCCCCTCTTCATCACACTGTGATGACGTCACACCCGACATTCAGTGCGGACGGAGCAGGTAGGAGGAGTGCCGACGCCTTGAACAGGTGAATATTTTTTTTTTTAAGTACCCTGCTCCCCCTACCAGTGAAGAGGGCGGACTCTGGAGCAACCGGTTCGCCAAACTCACTTTAAAATTAGGTATCGGTTCTGGTGAACCGGTGTGAACCAGCTGAATCCCACCATTGGTGACCCCCCCAATTCACTTTACAAGCAACAGACACCTGCTTTGTGCATCTTGAAGAAATCGCTAGGCTAATGAGTACTTATATCTGCCCAGAAATGTAGACATGCAAATATGTAAGGTGAAAATAGGAAGAAATTTGCAACTATAACATTCAGAAAATGTCACATGTGTATGTATGTGTGTGCATATATGTGTATGTATGTGTTTGTGTATGTAGGTGTATATATTTGTATGAATGTGTTTATATGTACATGTATGTGTATGTATGTGTTGTCTGTTCATATATCTGTTTAATGGGCACTTGTGTGTAGGCGATATTCTTCACGTTAATGTTCAACATTTGATAGTGATGGATTTCACTACACTGTGCTATGAAACATGGTACATTACAGTGTATTAAGCAGGTGTTTTTTTTTAATTTTTGTAAGGTACAGGCTTTTCTATCCACTGTATTGTTTATGTGCAATTTATAAAACCTCTGAATTCATACTGCCGTTTGCTCACTGTTTTTTCCTATAGTTCATCATCATCGTCATCAACAACATTTATTTATATAGCGCCAGCAAATTCCGTAGCATTTTACAATTGGGAACAAACAGTAATAAAACAATACTGAGTAATACAAACAGACAGAGAGGTAAGAGAACCCTGCTCGCAAGCTTACAATCTATGGGACAATAGGAGTTTGAAACACAAGGGTAAGTGCTACATCATATTGCACACTGGTCCAGCTAGAATGCAAAGGTAAAAGTATTGAGTGGGCTGTGTGATTAGTCACACAGCAATGTTGGTCAGAGGGTTGTTGTCTTGAGTTAACTGTAGAGGGTGTTAATAGGGTAACGTAGGGAGATTAGAGGGTGGTTGAAGAATATTATAAGCTTTTCTGAAGAGGTGGGTTTTCAGAGAATGCTTGAAGGAAATTAGAGGAAAGTCTTACTGTGCGAGGGAGGAAATTCCACAAGGTGGGTGCAGCCTGACAAAAGTACTGTAACCGGGAATGGGAACTTGCTTGTGATGACAGTGGAAGAGAGACGCAGATCTTGTGCAGAACAAAGGTGTCGCGAGTTGGGAGATATTCTAACACAAGTGAGGAAATGTATGTTGGTGACTGAAGAGAATTCAGCAGGTTGTTTGTGGTAAGAAAGTGTGTCAGGCGAGTGTAGACAAGTCTCTCTAGAAGCTTGGAGGGGCATGGGAGCTGAGAGATGGGGCGGTAATTTGAGAGAGAGTTTGGGTCAGAATTTTGTTTATTCAGAATAGTGCTTGAATAGTGATGGAAAGATACCAGCAGTGAGAGAGAGATTACAGATTTTAGTTAGAGGTGAGATGAGCACAGGAGACAGGGACCTACCAATTTGTGAGGGAATGGGATCAAGAGGACAGGAGGTAGAGTAGGAAGATAAGAAGAGAGTAGAAACTTCCTCTTCATTATTGGGATCAAATGAAGAGAGAGTGTCAGAGGATACTGGGAAGGAATTGAGCCAATTGCTAATCGAGGGAGATGATACAATTTGAAGTCTGATCTTATCAATCTTGTCTTTGAAATAGGAATCAAGATCTTGAGCACTGATGGTAGTCGGAGGGTTTGGGGTGGGAGGGTTTAGTAGAGATTTAAATGTGTTAAAAAGGCGTTTGGGGTTAGAAGCCTGAGCATAGATGAGAGATTGGAAGTATGCTTGTTTAGTGTCTAGAGCATTTCGATAGGAATGGTAGATACCAGTATATGTGATGAAATCATTAGAGGTACAATATTTATAAAAGATCAAAACAGAAGATTTCACTACAATGTGTTATGAAACATGGTACATTACAGTGTATTAGACAGGCAGGAGAGTTACATGAATATGTCTGTAGACTTGTCAGACATTCCATGTAGCCGGGAGCACAGAGCTGATCTGGATGACACCAGTTAGGTAGCGCAGGATCTCCGTACAGGTGTAAATGAAAAACAAAATACTATTATGGACACACACATAAAACTGGAGTACCCCTTTAATATATGTTTTGGCCTCATCATTATACTATAACAGATTGATGACATGCGCATTGTTGATACAAGGAACAAGCTGTGTAACTTATATTGGAAAATAATATTGAATTTTTGAACTGTGGGTTATGTGGATGTTACAAAGTGCTACGATATCATGACAAGTGTATGCAAATACTACACAACAATATCTCCCAGGAGCCCAGGGATGAAAGGTTAACCTTATTGATAACAATTACTAGTTCATCATAGTGAGATTGCATTATAAGGGATATAATAACATTACTCGGTCGGAGCATACACTTTTTCCCCGCAGATCAGTTCCCTTTGACTTTCCCTACTTACCCCAGAGAGATCCTTTCACTCAACCGCCCGTCCTTCTTCCAAAAGGATGTGTCGTTTTAATCAATACTAAAGCATGCAACTCTATCTGTTCATCTAATTTACACTTCCTCAATAATGTATTATTTATACATGGGGTGATATGCAGCCTTCTGCTTTGCACACAAGTTTAGCTTCAACCTGCGGGAGGTGGAATCACTGACAAGTGTTCTCGGTCCCTGTGATATGTCCTAAGGTGATTAAACACAAAGCTGTGATAAACATTGTCCTGACTTATATCGCTTATACATCTGCATCATAGCACGAGGGAAACAATGCAGTAAGAGTATTCTTATTACAGACTTACCTTTACATAAATAGAGGTCAGCGAAATCATGGGGAAATGAAACTCAAAACGAGTGTTTGCGATGGAAGAGACCGGTTTGCAGAGGTGTCGGTAATATAATGTCAGAGTTTTGTTTTTGCAACGTCATTCTGCATCGCTTTGTGTTTTGCAAAATCTATAGTTGATGTTCCATTTATTCCGCTGTGGGGTGTTTTTGGTTTAAGACTAAGAACACTAAAGGCCAAATTCCTCTAGAGAAAAGGCGAAATTTATCAGACAAACGTGGAATGAGGTGAACATCTTGTGGAACAGTTCTGAACAGCATCTCTATTAAACCTTTTTTTTATGAAGCGCCAAAATATATCGCACCGCTGTACGTTAACAGGATTATAATACAACTAATTACACACAATGACATCTCAGAGGTGTGGGGGGCACTTGATACATTAAGTGGTGGAATAATAACTGCAGCTGGCGGTGGGGAAAGTGGGTGTGGCTAATGTGCGGTGGCAGCATTATCAGCCGCCAATAGTAAAGCAGCCACTGGTGACTGGCGTTTCTGTGCAGCTGCCATTGGCGAGATGCAGAAGGAGGAGACAGCAGAAGGTGGAGACATGAATCATGGACCAGTCATTGTAGAGATCTACAGACAGCTGCTGGCATCCATGACTGTCCTTCGTCTCTGATCCTACTTGATCTTCTGGCTATGGATGGGGCTCACACGTGGCTTGGGCACTTGATTTAGGTGCTGGATTAATGGCATCAAAGCCAAGAGCTTAGTGTCAAATGGTGAGTGATTTTGCTGCATGGCCTCAGTCTGTCCCTGACCGTCTTGTGCATGTATTCCCCCCTCACCTTGTGGTTCTCCGCCAGCTCGGAGTAGCTGTATGCCCGGTGTTTTTATCTGGCATTGTGCTCTGTGCTGGACACAGAAACCGGACACTTGTTCCCCATCAAGTTTTCATTCTTCAATAAAATCTCCAAGTTCTGCTTCGCTTCCACAGAGTCCCGTTCCACACTGCACCTGTACGTTCCGATGTCAATGGATTCAGATTCTATGAATAGAACTTGGGCAACAACAGTCAATTCATCCTGCCGTGCGGTGAATATTGCACGGAACAGTTTTGCAACATTTGCTCCTGTCTAGTCACAAGGATAGACTTTCAGTGCTGTTCTCTTTTGATAAAATGCTATTGCTTTTTACTTTGTGTTGGTTGGTATGTTTGTCTTTTTAATTTAAATAAGAAATGTACCTCATGATGAATCCATAATTACATGGGGAAACTCGTTAGGTAAATATATTGGGCCTAATTCATTAAGGAAAGAAAGCAAAAAAAAAAAAGGAGTAACTTTGACCCTTGGCAAAACCATGTTGCATTGGAGGGGGGGGGGGTAAATTTATAATGTGGGGACAAATTTATAGTCGGGGTAGGGCATGTCCTATATCAACTGCAAATTTCAGTGTACATATAAAGCTATCACATATTTGTGCGCTACATGAAAAAACAGCCAGTATTTAACTTATGTGCAAAATAGTAAACTCATTTGCCCCCCTTGTATTGTAACATGGTTTTGTCCAGGAGAAACGTTTTTATGTCTTACTTTCCTTAATGAATCAGGCCCATTGTCTTCGGTCAGCTGAGCGCATCTACATATATTAATAGCTGTGTATTGTTTTAGGTGGTTGCAGAGCCACTTTTTAGAGGCAGCTGTTTCTATAAACTATTTTCTTATGTATTTATTTTTTTTTTTTACTTTTTTCCAATTTGGGGCCTAACTATTTATTTTGTGTTTACAAAATTTGTAAATACATCTAATTATTGTTATTTCTAACGAATAGGAAATGTAGTCAATGACTAAAAGCTTTCCACAGACGGAAACTTACTAAAGAGGAGAAACACCAGAAGTATACACTAATTATAACGGAATGTTTGCTAATAAAAAATAACGAGGTTGAGGATCTCAGTGATTGCTCTGAGGACGAGAAGAGTGGCTGTCAATGGACAAGTTCTGCGGCTGGCAGATGAATGGCGCGGTGTCCTTTGCTGTTGTTACAGTCAGCAATGTTACAGGGACAATCAGTCTGTGAATAGTCTTCCCTGGTAACCTGAGAAAGCAGCAGGATCGGTGTCAGGTTCAGGCCTCTGGAAAGTGTGGAGATAAGGGAACCTGTGCTCTCCATTAAAGACCTTACTTCTGTGCGGCTCCCAGATTGAAGACACTAATTGAAATATAATGCAGGAAGCTCACGGCAGCACAAATGGAGAGTTATTCTGTACACGAGTTACGTCTTCTGTCAAACACAGAGACCGCACGTTGCCCATGGCTATAAATAAGCAAAGTTCTGGCAAAATTTGGTGCCAATTAAGAGTCACGGATGAACGGGTGCTAAGTTCCGGTGACGCAATCATCAACTTTCGTTTTGTTTCGCCACGGCGCAGATTGCTATTCCGCACTCTCAATTTTCAGTTCTGGTGAGTGGTGAGGATAGGCCAAAACTGGGAACACTTACGCCCAAACGTGCAAAATTCCATGGCCGTATGCAGAACGAGACAAATATTTTGCACAACAGTTTTGGAAAATCACACTCTCACCCATGGCGGTGAACAGGTTAAGAGTCCGCTATAGTTACACCCTGAATAATTTTATAAGTGCAAGAAAATAATTTTAAAACACAATCGCCTCTCTCCATTAACTCCATGTGTCCCAGGAGACAGTAGAAGTGAGCATTTAAATTTTGGACGAGTTTTATAGATTCGCTGGAGAATGTACAAGGATTAGTAAAAAGCATTGTCCAGCCGGCTCCTAGTTACAGCGCCCCCTTAAGACCAGCAGTGATAGTGTCGCGTTTTTAACAGTCGGAAAGATCAATATGTTGCAGATCCCACTTTCGTAATAACTAGGTCGGGGTAAGTAGTGTTGGTGTATTAAACACTGTGATTTAGTACCCAACCCTATAGGTTTTAATGTTTAATGTCAGTGTAAGAAATCTTGATGGGGGACATTAACTAAAGGAGAAATGTGGAGGGACAGGGCACATTTTTGGCACCAATAAACCTATTATTCCGCCCTGTACACATGTACATGCCGTCATGCCACTTTTTTATGTTCGTCTGCGCAGATCCTGTGTTTTGTGATAGGAATGAGGAGGAAAAATAAAGGTTTAGTTCTATTCATTGCATTGTATAACATACACTAGTGACATAGCAAACATCGCACTGCCTGGGTATGCATACACCTGTACGGGCATACCGCTCAACTGTCCCAATTTCAGAGGGACAGTCCCGATTGTAGTGGTCTACCATGTTTGTCCCTCAGGTAGGAAAGTTGGTATGTGGGGGGGGGTGACTAACAGAATTAGGCACCTCTCTTTATATAGTGGTTGTTAATTAATTAATTATTTAATTAATTGTTCAAAAGTTGCTAAGGGAATAATCATGGAAAAGTTACTTTTTTGATTTGATTTTGCCTGTTTTAATCTATATAAGTAGAAAACCCCAGGAGACAACCTCAGTATATATAGGGGTAGGGGGGAGCCCTGATGGGGGTTTAGATCAGCTCCAGTAATTGATGAGAACCTCTCAGCCATAGAAGAGTAAAGGTCTCCAGAGGCAAAAACAGGATTTGTAGAGGGGGGTTTCCACACCACGCCGCCAGTGGGCGTGGCCAGCATGCATGGGGGCGTGGCTATAATATTAGACAGTGATTGGCTGCTCTCCAACTCTTCCTATCCCCGTAATACACATGGGCAATGCTGAGTGCACTACTGTTAGGTGCACGCAGCTCTCCCGTTTCAAGCACAGCCGTGTGAAGCGAGGGCAGGGCCCAGCCACTTCAATAATACAGTGCCCCAGTCTTGGAGGGGGGTTTCCAGGCACTAGGACCCCCACGGTTTGCCTATGGTCTCATAAAGAGACTTTGGGAGAAATATTTTTTTTTTAAAAAAAAAAAAAGTCGATTTATCTTTGGTTCTTTGGCAGTTTTTTCCCGAAACCCAGCAAAATATGAAAAAATACAAAGAGCTGCTTTAATCTGAGTGTTGTTAAACTGCCACAAAAAGGCAAGAAAATCAAACGGGGCAAGAGATTTATTTTATTTCCTTGGTACCCACCAGCCAGGGGTGCCAGAAAAAAGAGGTGATTGTGGCAGCCCCTGGCTGGTGGGTTTCCATGTTATCAGGTCACTACTCTGCTTTTTGGCTAAGATCCGGTGTAGATGTCCATGTACACAATAGGGCTTAAAGGATCCCCCTGTAGGCGATGGGAATTCAGCTGGTTCTCCCAGTGGCTTGAAGCCAAGGTGCTATGTGCACCCAGTGCTGCCCTATTGGGGGTCCCCAAAAGTGCACTGGTGTTTGGATGCCCCCGTACTACACATTCGCCTTGCACGTTTTCTTGAGAGGTTGTGTCTTTAAACCAACATTATTCAACTCAAAGTGATTCCCTCATTTTCAGCAGAAATATGTTGGCCGTTCTATATTAAATACCGTTCTACTCACTTCCAATATCCACGAACCCGCTGGGTGAATATTACTTCTTGTTTACTGTAAAATATGACAAAATATTGATTCCAGCTTTAATAATGTGTTATGTGCTTAATATGGTAGATGATATTGTGTTATCCCATCACCCTGCTAAGTAAAATTGATACTTTAATTTGTCTGGGAAAATCTATCCCGCTGACTCTGTTAACACTTTAAAAAAGATTTATTGACATCCGGATTATTGTGTCAAATAAAAGGAACAATGACATTGACAATCAAGTTTTGTACGTTTGATGTAGTGAGGGCCGTACCTTCCGGGGGAACGTTGTGTTTTATGCTGGGGGGAGACATAAACGTACCGACAAATAATTATTCTGTAACAACAGGTGCAGTACATCACTGGCTGTAGTAGAAGGAAACTAAATGAACATATTCGGTGAGTCTGTAGCACTACCTTAGCTCTGATGTATGACAGCACAGTGGTTAGCATTGCTGTCTCACTGCGCAGGATCTCTAGAGGAGGGGTTTCCAAATGTTCCAAATGTTTGATTTTGGAACAAAGCAAAAACAAAACAAAAACAAACTTTCAGCAATAAACCAGCAATGGGCACTTTATGTACTTAATTTGACTGTAGGAAGTTTGGTTGAGTCACAGAGTGTAAGACGTCATCTAATAACAACAGAAGTGGTACTGTGCAGTGTATATAAGTATAACATGAACATGACATGAAGAGAAATGGTACTGTGCAGTGTATATATGTATAACATTAACATGACATAAATAGAAGTGGTACTGTGCAATGTCCATTTGTAAAGCATAAACATGACATATAGAGAAGTTGTGCTGTGCAGCGTCCATACATCCAGCATAGCAAAACAACTCAGAATTGCATACAAAACAGTAAATGGGCAGTAATCCTGTATTCAGCTATGAAAACTAGAATTAGAACAGTAAAATGTACATAAATGTAATAAAATGTTACATAAAAAAGAACGAGCTATAAAGTAATCTGCACATTAATGTGATCACTGCTTTACATATATCTGACCATCTAACCAGATTAATTACTCTACAGAACTAATATTAATTTCTTCTCACACCCAGTTAAATAAAAACTATTAAACTGCAGACAATGGGCCTGATTCATTAAAGGAAAGTAAAGCAAAATTAAGGAGTAAATTTGCATCTGGGCAAAACCATGTTGCATTGGAGGGGAGGTAAATTTAAAATGTAGGGACCGATTTATAGTTGGGGTAGAACATGTTCTAGATCAACTTTAAATGTCAGTGTACAAATAAAGCTATCAAGTATTTGTGTGTTACATGAAAAAACAGTCAGTATTTAACTTATGTGCAAAATAATAAACTAATTTGCACCCCTTGCATTGTAACATGGAAAGGGTGGTTTCTGGGTAACTGGGTTTCTGGATAACTAGAAACCCCCCATAAGTGCGGCCCTGCTGGGGTCATGAGTTCAATTCCCGACCACGGCCTTATCTGTGTGGAGTTTGTATGTTCTGCCTGTGTTTGCGTGGGTTTCCTCCAGGTGCTCTGGTTTCCTCTGAGACTGAAAAAAACTTATTGGTAACTTAATTGTCTTCTGACAAAAGTGGACCCTGATGTGTGTGGTAGGAAATATATATTTAAGCTCCAATGGGGCAGGGACTAATGTGAATATTCTCTGTGTTGACGCTATATAAATTAACAATACTAAAAAGGGAAATTTGCCAAGGACAACACCAGGCGGCATATTGTGTGTTTGCTTGTTCTCCTACCTCGGGAGTCACGTGAAAGCCGTGCAAGGAACAATGCTGCCCTAAGCTCATACCTCCCAACACGGCGACCTCGGGAATCTGGACACTGTTAGCCCCGCCCCTAGTCAACCAGACCCCGCCCATATCCCCTAAACCACCTTTTTTTTATATGAAAGTCTCTCCCTTTTTTGCAGAAGCTCCACCCATTTTGAGGTCCCGCGAGTCAGGACTATTTCGACAAAATCAGGACAGTCACATTTAATATTATCTGCAGTGTTAACGAAGCACTATGCAGAGCGTCTCTTTGTATGGAGCATATTCAATTGTTGGCGTTACTGCCTAAAGTAATGCGGCGCGCGCACTATTACCGTCATTACAGGGAGCCGCGAGCTGAAATCCGGCTTAGCATTACCGTAATAACGGTAATACTTTTAACGCCGCGGGCATATTCAACAATTGAATATGTCCCTATGAGTCATGCTGAAAATTACATCATTATGTTATTATTATATCACCTGTAGTACAGAAAGAAAAATAATGTGTTATATACAGTACTGAATATCAAAGTCCTGGGTAAATACTGATCTGTGTTTAATGTGCACTGTGACACTTTCTACACTGAAAGCTGAATTACTGATATCTACAGACCAATAACATATCCATTACCCCACCGTGGTTGATTAATAAGTCAACATAATAACTCATTTTAGTCATTTATCTCCTGCACAATCCAGAAGTACAGGGTTTGCTAAATATCCTCAGCTATTATATCCTGTATGAGAAAAACATCTTTAATTTGGTGTTTTCACTATATAATCTTATCCTGTTGCGGATTGGAAATTTTTATGTATTGGCAAAGATTGCAAAATTTACACGACTAGTAAATCTCCATATTGGCCTCGTTAACAGTTTGACAGTTTCGCTCTCTGAGTGTACGCGGGAAACGTACTTATGTGTAGGTTGAGTTGCACGAATCTCAAGGCGCGACCGACTCAAACGTTGCAGTATTTCTGTGTCTGACGTCATGTGGGCGGATGTGCATTTTGGTGCAATTAGTAAGTAAGTGTCTATATATAAAGCACAATAAAGGGACGTACACTAATGAGGCCGTATATATGTGTAAGCTCAGCGGTCATGTGTGCAACAGGCGAATGTCCACAGGTTTACCCTGTTAATCACCTTGTAGTTCATTTGAAGGTGCTTCCACCTATAGACAATTAAATGTATAGATTTCTGTGTGCTCTCCAGTGACTTTAGCTTTATGGCTTCTTCTGTGTTTTCCAACAAGTCCTTTGAATCATCCTGGCAGGATAATAGTTTGTTTGCCCTTAGATGTGACACAGATAAGCTGTGCTCTGTGCTCTGGATACAGGTATATGATAAACAAATGACAAACTCCAATAGTGTTACATTTCCCATAGTAATCCACCCCCTGTGGTTCTGTGTTCCGAGACCGTTGTTTTCCGTCCTTGAACCCCATTTCCCTCTAGATTCTGCTACTTTCATTTACTTTCTATTTATTATACATTATACAATGACATATATAATGTCTCTGTAGAAAATCCTGGGTCGTCGGTAAATCTTTCTAGTAAATTGTCGTCAATAATATTTTCAAGGGTTGGAAATGCTGCATCTCTTTAACAGTTAGGGGCCAATTTATCAAAGGGCCAAACCGCCATTACCATTGGATATGGGTGTTTTTCCGGGCTATAGGTTTTTTTTTTTACTTTATAATAATGGCGTTATCTCCTGTGATACAATTTTAGCAAATTGCGTCAGAAAACCATTTTTCTATCACTGCGATAAGAACTGATACTTTTCACAGCAAAAAGAATATTTTTAATAAATAGGTCTCAGCGAGATTGTACTGGCACATCGGTAAGTATTCGTGGGTCAGTGACGCAAAGCATGCTGGGAGAGAAACAGATGCCATCTTCTATCTGGACGTTATCTGCGATGCCAGCTCTGACTGGCAGACACTAATCTCTCCTGCCCAAAGGCTTTAGTGAAGGAGCAAATGAGCTGCCAGCCCCAGCTAATGGAATCGTAATTGCCAATTAAAAGCTGTCCTGTTAATTGTACGGGCTTGATTGTCTGAACATTGTCTGGGCTTCTGTTATTGTAATTGATTCAGAGCACAATCACTCTGCAGATGTTCCGGAAACAAGGACTTATGGATTGTGCAAGAATTTACAGCCAGCAAAACTTACCTGTAGCCTAGAATCTCCCGTCCCCTATTTCACTGGGTAACTTAGTGGCTGATATTTACGGTGGGGGCAGAATGACAGCGCGGTGGCAGGTGCTAACACGGCCAAACACAGACACGGTTCCGGCAATATCTTATATATAATTCCCGGAGACATTTGGTGTCACCTGGTGTAGATGAACCTTGGAGAACCACAATATATTTACTGACCTATGTTGAATCTTTTACAGATATACTGATAAATGCAAAGCTCCCGTTCTGTCAGAACAGATCCTCTGTGAATTTGGTTTATTTGCAAAGGTCTAAAGAGCAATAAAATAAGTTTTATGCCCTAAATCGCCATCGCATCCAGTAACACAATTTATGAAGGGGTTAGCGCAGAGATTTCATCTGCATTAATCTACTTTTTGAGGGTTTTCGCAGTCCCCATAAAACTCTCTGCGATATTACTAATGTAAGCATTGCTTTTCACTGCAAACTAACGCTATCTCAGGATGGCGTCAAGTTACCGGTTCTTATGGGGTCCAGTGGAAAGGCTGTGCCTGTAGCCAGGTCAGGTACATATATGTGGACTTTATAAGCACATGTACAATTATTTTTGTCATAGGGGTATAAGTGGATGGCCAAATCTGGCTCCCAGCTCCACACAAGAGCCGGGCCCCCATGCTCAGCAGAAGAGGGGCCACCAGGGCGATAAGTAATAGATTTCACCACAGGATCTGAGTGTTGCTGCTGGGGCAATAAAATATTCATACTCGCAGAAAAAGTACAGAGTAAAATATTACACTTATTACCACAGTAAGTGCTGTTTTAATACTTAGGTCACTAAATCGCACGAAGAATCAGTTTACTAATCAAGGTGGGTAGAAAATCTATGAAGAGTATATTACATCGGGGTAATGCTGATTGAATTGCATTGTATAATAAAACTGTTCTTATCAACAAGCTTTAGAAACCACTAAAAATGCATCGCTGGAGATTTTAAACAGTTCTTATCTAAAAGTGATAATTATGTTCATTTAAAGCCATTTACTGTTATTATCCCTGTATGTAATTCTGCAGATAAGGAGCCCGCAGTTATTGCAAAACTGTATTATACAACTGACGGCGTTCTGCAGCTGATCCTAGCAGCGCTGTTACCTGTGTACTACACAGCAAAGGTCAGCGGGAGGATGGAGGAGATTGTGACACAATTTTGCATGAACAGAGTTTTGCAGAGTGAATATTATACATTTTATGCCAGACAGACACTATAGATTCCACAACACAATTACATGGATCCAGTGGAGTATTTCTGATATCATCACAATTTATTTATTTAGCGCCACTTATTCTGCAGTGCTGTACAGAGAACTCACTCACATCAGTCCCTGCCCCATTGGAGCTTACAGTCTAAATGCAATAACATACACTGACAGACAGACACACACACACACACACACACACACACACACACACACACACACACACACACACAGACTAGGGTCAATTTGTTAGCAGCCAATTAACCTACCAGTATGTTTTTGGAGTGTGGGAGGAAACTGGAGCACCCGGAGGGAACCCACACAAACACACGCAAACACAGGGAGAACATACAAACTCCACACAGATAAGGCCATGGTCGGGAATCAAACTCATGACCCCAGTGCTGTGAGGCAGAAGTGCTAACAACTGAGCCACCGAGCTGCCCCTGATATGAAAGATACTGGCTAATATCACAAGTGTCTTTGAATGTGTATTTTGAATACAATGGAAATTAATAGCTATGTTCACTAAACACTGCTTGCTAACAGTCTAATGCTTATGGAGCAGATCTTACTCTGTGATCTGATGCCTATCTATCAGCATACATATAGGGACATAGATTTAGGGACATAGATATAGGGACAGTGGGTAGCAGGAATGACCTGTGGTCATATTGATATCTAGTAGTGTATATTTGCCATTATCTCCAAGCATATCTGTATATAATGTATTGTGCTTACAAGCAGCCTTGGACTGGCCTGCCGGGCAGTCAGGCTATCCACCGGTAGGCCTGGCGCATTGAAGCTCCGCCCCCTCCGCTGTTAGGGCAGAGCTTACTTGGAACACCTGACTAGAGATGTCAGCGGCAGCAGTGTTGATAACAAACACACTACCGCGCAGGTGCAGAGAGCCATGTCTGGGCTCTCTGCATCTGAGCGGTAGTGGGTTTTTGATTTCAGCAGGGGAGGGGGAGTTTCTACTGCGGCTGTCTTCCTGTTATCACTAGCCACGGCCACAGGCAACAGGTACGTCACAGGTAAGTGACTCAGTGCGCTCCCAAGCCAGCCAGCCTGTTATTTTTTTAAACAGAAAAGAGCATGTCAGAGTGAGAAGGGGGGGGGGGGCAGGTCAGCATGGGAGAGTGTGGAGGGGGGCCAAAGCAGCATGGCACAGGGTGATGAAAGGGGGCCAGAAGAAGGGGGGAGCAAAAGCAGCATGGTGGGCGCAGTGTTTTCATAAGGTGGCACAGCATAGTGATTAAGGGGCACAGTAGTGTGTGTGATGGCACAGCGGGCTTGTGGCAATGTAATGTGTGTGTGGTAGGTGGTGGCTAAGTATTAATTGTGGGTCCTTTTGATTTAACGCCGGGGCTGGTTGGAATTTTCTAAATGTACCCATTATTTTTTCCAAACAGGGCTTCCAAAATTCCAGGATCCAGACAAGCTGCAACTAAAGAAACCAGCAGCCACAGGTGGTAAAAGTGACAAGAACAGGTAGGACAGTCTGTCAAATGTTCTGAGTCTAGTGCAGGCTTGGCTAACCTGTGGTACTCCAGGTGCTGTGAAACTACAAGTCTCAGCATACCCTTACAGCAATAAGCTGCTATATAGTGGCAAAGCATGCTGGGGCTTGTAGTTTCACAACAGCTGGAGTGCCACAGGTTAGCCAAGCCAGGTCTAGTGGGACAATCCTGATTCTTGGTGACTGTTCTGCCCATTATAAGGGGCAGGTCAAGACTATGTATTCTTTATACACACACTGTATGCTTTATATACTACACTAAGGTGCTAGCTGTCCTTCGTGGGCTAACCACTCCCCCTCTAGTGTCAGGTCCCGCCTCTATGATGGCTGGCCACACCCCCTCTGGTGGGCCCCTAGCGTTGCAGTCCCCCAGTGGGCCCTTCATGCCCCAGTCCGACGCTTCTTGCAAGGCTGGTTGCAGGCTTGGCTAACCTGTGGCACTCCAGGTGCTGTGTAGCGACGAATGGGGGCCCAGTTTAAAGTCCCACAGCTTTAGAGGGTTTAGAGGGCTCATGTTCCTGGGTTATATTATTTCCATCGATAGTAGAATCATCCATTACCCTTGGATATTTTGCTCCTTTGTCTTGGCCTCGATGCTATCTACATCTTTCTGTATTACTACCTGATCTGTGTGCAATACATAGAAATTTATCCGGTATATCGGAGGGTGACTATTGCCCATGTTACATATGATACGATCGGCCACTTATATTTGGAGCCTACCTGAGGACTCTACGAGAACTTTAAACGGCCAAGTCTCCCTGTGCGTTACATTCATTAGTGTCCTCCCAGCTCCACGTGCCACATTTATTCATGTCCCCTTGGGATATCTATGAATTTACAGCTATAATCTCTGGCTCACTCTGTACAGAGAATCTCGCTGACTTTCTGCTATTAATGTAACTTATTTTATGTGTTGTAATTACTGTCAGTGTCTATATATCCGCCATGTTGGAGAATTTCATACCCCTCATGAAACGTTAATGGCATTTGGGGTTTTCCTAAAATGGGTGCACGAAGGATCTGAGGTGCTGTTGGCATTTACAGGAATATGGACCCGATTTGAATTTGCTGGGTCAAATCTTTGGAGATTAGAGAATTTTGGACAGGTAGGTGTGGGATGATTTGTTATTAAGTGACAGCAAACAGATCTGGGATTGCCGGGTCTCCTACTGGGGTATAATTTAGGCCATAGCAGCACAGAGCAGACTCTATATGGGGCAGATGGTATGTGGATTCTGGTTTTATCCGGTACTGAGGGTGCTGACTGTGCCCATAGAGCTGCACAGAGAAGAGGGGGCTCAAAACGTTGCTCAGGATTATTGACCTCACATTACTCCATGATCGGGTGGACTCTTACATTGAGATAACCCAACCATTCATCTAAAATGAATGACAAAAACCTTAATTCATGCACTTATCATCTCCCGCATTGACTATTGCAATTCCCTCCTTACTGGTCTTCCCCAAAACAGACTCAAACCTCTACAATCTATTTTGCATGCTGCTGCAAGATTGATTTTCCTTGCAAATCGTTATTCCTTTGTTGAATCACTCTGTCAGTTCTCTACACTGGTTACCTGTTTTTTTAGAGAATATTTCCCAACTCGGCAACTCCGTTCTGCACAAGATCTGCGTCTCTCATCCACCCTCATTACATTCTCCTAATCCCGGTTACAGGACTATTCTCGGGCTGCACCCACTCTATGGAATTCTCTCCCTCCCACAGTAAGACTCTCCTCTGGTCTACAAACTTTCAAGCGTTCTCTGAAAACCCACCTCTTCAGAAATGCTTATAATATTCCTCAACTACCCCCTTAACCTCACTAGATTATCCTATTACCCACCCGTTACATAATTTCACACAAGACAACTACCCCTTAACCAACATTGCTGTGTGACAGGATCATTTAGCTTATGAGTCACTTTGTACCTTTGCAGTCTGGCTGGGCTGAAATGCAAAATGTAGACTTAACCTCATGTGTCAAACTCCCATTGTCCCATAGATTGTAAGCTTGCGAGCAGCGGCCTTCTCACCTCTTTGTCTGTTTTACCCAGTTTGTTTATTCGTTTACTATGTTTGTCCCCAATTGTAAAGCGCTACGGGATATGTTGGCGCTATATAAATATATGATGATGATCACACCCTATTCTTAGGTCATCTTAACCCACACATTAATCTGGGGTCTCCCAGGGTCAGAACTTAGAAGAACATTCAGATTATATTAACAAACTTCGTATTGTAAAGTGTCCCAACCTAAGATCAACTTCTTTTCAGCTTTGGTCCAATATGGATTGTTAAGTTAATGCTGGTGACCGTAGTATCTTTACTCTGGTCTCCTCCAGATAAGCTTGGAGCATTGTTTGATGCGGTCGCATATTTAAGATACGGACAACACAGAATAAAGTTAGGCGCTATTTTGCGTCCATTTTCTTTTGCGCCTGCATTCGGGCAGCAAAATCGCGGCCTACTCTAAACAAGGCCCGTGGGGAACGATGAACAAATATATACTATCTCTTATTGAGTTTGGGAGAAGAATGGAAGTCTTGCAAAGAAAGCAGCTGCCATTAAATAAAAAAGCACACTCAAACATATTTATTTTGTTAGTCTGTCAGCTTGTTAAGTAAATCATTTTCGTTATCACCTTGATGGAACCACTGTCGAGCAAAAAGGGGAAAAAAAGCAGAGTAATTGCTATTTTTTAAGTTAAATGAAGGGTTGACAGGAAGAGTTGTGGGTAATTAGGAGGCAGTTAATTGAACTGCTGTGAAATCCACCACGGCAGCACCTAGAGTCTGTGCTCCAGGTTTGGGATTGTGACTGACTGAGATGTTTTATGGAGTCTGTGAAGTGGAGACATATGGACATACATATTCACTGTAATGTGATTCAGATGATCGAACATTTCACCTTGTGCTGTATCTGTGATCTTTGGCACTGCTTACACCCACAATACTACAACATCGCTGTCAGAGACGTGTCCAGGGCGACGTATGGCTGATCGTCTCGTGTTAACCGCTTCCAAGCTGTTCTTAGTCAGAATAGAGCGAATAACAATCATAAGTCTATATGTTAAAGTCTGTAGACTCCATGCATAGTTATTTCGTGTACTAATAATCATAAGAATGCTGCTTCACTAAGAGCCAGTGACATCACTGAGGCAGCCATTTTGTGTACTGAATTAATGTTAATGAGAATACTGCCTACTGATTCACTAACAACCGGTGATATTACTGAGGCAGCCATTTTGTCAGCTGTGCTAATATGAGAATATCACCTACCAATTCACTAAGAACCAATGACATCTCTGAGGCAACCATTTTGTGAGCTGTGCTAATGTTCATGAGAATATCACCTATCGATTCACTAAGAACCAATGACATCTCTGAGGCAACCATTTTGTGAGCTGTGCTAATGTTCATGAGAATATCACCTACCGATTCACTAAGAGCCAGTGACATCACTGAGGCAGCCATTTTGAGCACTGAGCAAATACTCAAATTTATAGGTTGCTTTGTTGTCATTATTAGTTCAGCTCACAAAATGGCCTCATTCTGGACAAAAAAGAGAGCCAGAATTGGAAACAGCGTTTTGTATACGGGCATAATTGGAAAATTGGTTAAAAAGGTTGAATGAGGGTTCACATGCCCCATTGCTTTATATAAATATGTACATGTTATATATTATCCACACTGAATATATTAATACATATAATACAATAATGTACTGTATGTGATAATATACATACTATAGTGGTATAGTACATTTATACAGGGATGGAGCTTCTAATATTTTAATTATATACATGTAGACCCAGGAACCAGCTCTCAACTATATATGGCGGCTAGGTCACAGTGAAGGAGGAGCCATTGCCAGGGCCCATCCAATGCTGCCTAAGGACTCGTCACTAGGGCGGCTACAGAGAGGAGAAATCACTGGGAGATTTAGTACTGTAGCGAGAAGAGCTGTGAGGAGAGACTATGGCAGAAAGAGAAGCACCATTCTAGTGATAGTAGGGACAGTGAGTAGGGCTACCAATCTCTTAGAGTGAGCTGCAAGTCTTACAGAGACAGCTGCATGTTTGACAGAAAGAACTGCCAACCTTCAGAGAAAGCAGAGGGCCTGGCCGAAAGAGCTGCCAATCTATCAGGGAAAGCTGCCAGGTCACCAGAGAAGGCTGCCAGAATGACAGAAGGAGCTGCCAATTCATTGCAAGACATAATCAGGAATAAACCATGCAGAGTGGTTCAATCTAGTGAAAGTATAAATGACTGTTTGAGTGATGCCATATGTTGTAGTAAAGGAAAGTCTCCTTATAGCTAAGGTTACCCTGATATATCAATCTGCTCAGAATGCCTTATACCAAGATATGTCAGGCCTGACATTATGCCTCAGAGAGACCAGGTGCTACTGACCTCTGTACTGCAAGAGAGAAACATTCTGTATTAACTCTGGTATTCGATGGACTGGAAATACACCCCCAATGTGAGGTTACATCTGGTCAGCTGGTTGTATTGGAGCCTATTGTGACTCCTCAGTGGTATAAAGTTATTGCCACAAAACCTGAAAAATTCCTACCCACATGCAATGACTTAAATTCCTTACAACGTATCTCTATTATAGTGGCTCAGTTTCATAAACTCACATCGGCCAACACCTGGGTCATATATTTATAGTTATATTATATTAAAACAAGGGATGTTCGTGTCCATTTGGTTATTTTACAAATCCTGGTGCTCATGACTTAACAGAAATAAACAGTATTGGCACCAAAGCTTTGTCTTTGACTGTGTGTGTGCATGTGTGTGTGACTGTGTGTGTGACTGTGTGTGTGTGTGATGTGAGTGTGTGTGTGACTGTGTGTGTGATGTGAGTGTGTGTGTGACTGTGTGTGTGTGTGACTGTGTGTGTGACTGTGTGTGTGTCTGTGTGTGTGATGTGAGTGTGTGTGTGACTGTGTGTGTGTGTGACTGTGTGTGTGACTGTGTGTGTGATGTGAGTGTGTGTGTGACTGTGTGTGTGTGCCTGTGTGTGTGTGTGTATGTGTGTGTGTGTGTGACTGTGTGTGTGACTGTGTGAGTGACTGTGTGTGTGTCTGTGTGTGTGTCTGTGTGTGCGCGTGTGTGTGTGTGTGTGTGTGACTGTGTGTGTGTGTGATATGAGTGTGTGTGTGTATGTGTGTGTGTGTGACTGTGTGTGTGTATGTGTGTGTGTCTGTGTGTGCGCGTGTGTGTGTGTGTGTGTGTGTATGTGAGTGAGTGTGTGTGTGTGACTGGTGTGTGTGTGTGTGTCTGATCGACCCTTTAAGTTGTTGGCCCCTTGGCTTTGTAGCTTGCATGGTAGAAACTTGGCACAACTGTTAGGTACCTTATTAGCCCTTAGCAGTTGTGCTAGTCTTGGTTTTGCATTGATATTTCTTAGGGACATTGTACTTTTATCCCTGGGATTGTGTCTTTCTGCGAATATGCAGATGGAGGAGAATTTATTGCTGTGAACGGCTGACTATAGCACAGAATGTTGTCTGCATTTAAAAGGAATAACTTGAGTTAAACTAGTAGTCACGGATCATTTGCTTACTACGTACTAATTAGCCTACGGTGCATTCAAGTCTACTTAATCTGTTAAACCAAATGCAAATTAAATCTTTAGAAAAGGTAAAGACTTAATGCCAGCCCCAGCTCATCTCCAACGCATTTTGTTATTATTTTATAGACTATAAGTCACTAGTTTGAGACTAAAAGGTCTTAATTAGAGTTAGGAGAAAAGCAAATAAATTAGTACATTTGCTCCTGGTGAAACCATGTCACAATGCAGGGAATATACTGGCACTTGTGCATGTAGAACATAAATATTGGACGGACAACTTTATTTTTACACAGTAATTCTGAATCTGTAAATTTTAAATCCCCCCCCCCCCCCCCCTCTGCAGTGAAACGTGGTTTTGCCAAGGTGCAAATTTTCTCCTTTCTTTTGCTACATCTGTACATATAACAGCATCGTACTCTAATATTAGAATCATATAATAATCCCCTGCACCGTCTTGTACTATTTACATGCGTCTGACATGAAGAAGTATCCAGGCGCCGCGTCAGTGACAAGACTAATATTAATTGGTCCCATTTAGTATAATATGGAAAGCAGCTCACTTCACACATGAGAGGCTCTCAGTGCCGGTGTACAGAGAATGAAACAAACTCCACTCGCTCTTCATTCAGATGAGACCGCGCTCGGAGTGTCATCCGTCATCTGGTTTATTGCATTTGTACGGTTCAATCCGTCAACTCTGGAAATTCAATTTTTATTGGGAAGGAGCATCCGACTATCTAAATACACATACATTGGCCACAGAAATAAGGGAATGCAAAAGACATATATCGCCCGCTATGGGAAATGCGCTAGTCAGCCTTAATACATCAAAGGATGAGAATTAATAAATCTAATTTATCAGCATACAGCTGGACTGGTAACAACACACAAGTAGAAATCCCGGTGCTTAATAAGTGTCACAGCGGCTAGATGGATGATGTTCCTGGGTCTTTTGTTCAAGTTTGGTTTAATAAAAAGCGTGGATGTCGCTGGGAGAAGTCTGTCTATCCGTCAGGTTCTCCTGTGCAGTTTGTACAAAAGTACAAGATATTGTAAGATAACTGCTCGTCTCCTAACGTCTACAATTTAGAATTTTAAAGTACTGATGAAAAATTCACATATATATATATATTGTGTCATTAAGCCCCGCGTCTGCTGGGATCTTGGAGGGCGCCTACTTTTTCGGGAGAACTCCCTGAAATTCTGGGAAATCAGGCAAGTGTGAGCTAACATTTGCAGAGAAGGTAACACAATAGTTTGAAGTGGGAGGGGTCGGACTTGACAGTTACCCAGAACACAGTGGGCAGCACGTTGGTTCAGTGGTTAGCACTTCTGCCTCACAGCCCTGGGGTCATGAATTCACTTCCCGACCATGGCCTTATCTGTGTGGAGTTTGTATGTTCTCCCCGTGTTTGTGTGGGTTTCCTCCGGGTGCTCCGGTTTCCTCCCACACTCCAAAAACATACTGGCAGGTTAATTGGCTGCTAAAAAAATTGACCCTCGTCTATGTCTGTCTCTCTGTCTGTCTCTATCTGTCTGTGTGTGTCTGTGTATTTTAGGGAATTTAGACTGTAAGCTCCAATGGGGCAGGGACTGATGTGAGTGAGTTCTCTGTACAGCACTACGGAATTAGTGGCGCTATATAAATAAATGGTAATAATAATAACAGCCAAACTATCCAGGACTATTCCACACTAGGCCAACCAGGGCTGTATCCTCTAAACCGAAAGCAAAGATTTGCCTTAAAGTCCAATACATTGAATAAAAACGTAATGTTTTGACTGTGTTTTTTGATGGTTCTGTGCAAGAAACTATTATTCCGAGTGCTAGATGATTTACATGAAGATCAGAAGAAGAAATTATTTGACACGTAATGAAATAATGACCTTATAGTCAGCCAGTAAGAACGATGAAGCCTAGAACGGCTGAGTCTGATCTTTTATCCCAGGGCAGAGCAATGAGGAGATCAGTCAGACATCATGTTATATGTCTCAATAATTGCAGACAAACACTAAAATGACCACTTTCCAGCGTTCACAGTTTTTAATGTGCAGTCAGACTCCTCGCTGTTTTTCCACACAAGTACATTAAGACACTTCAGGGAGGTACAATTATAGGGAATAATTGTGCTTTCCTCTGCTGTATTTAAACAAACGCTTCGCCTAGTACCAAGTTCTAGCTGTGCAATTAGTGTGTTCCACTAATAACGTGTCCCTGCCCCCCCCCCCCACCTTATATCCTCTGGAAGATCACGCTGCACAAAACCTCATGCACACAGATGTGATATAACAATTCCTGTATGGAAGCCGCAGTCACACAATGTTTGGAGTGGAGATGAATAATTCACTATAAATGGGTTTAGCGTTCATTTTTCTAACGATCTGCAGAATTCCTGAGAGGAAGGAGAATCGGTGCAGGAACAGCACTTAAAATCAGACAATTCTATCACTTACCCAAAGATCTGCTATGTAAATGATATTACCCAAAAGATCCCACCTCACTTGCTAACTACCGCCCCATTTCACTTCTCCCCCACGCCTCTAAATTACTCAAGCGGATTGTCTGCAACCCCCTCTCCAGTCACCTATCGGGCAATTCCCTCCTTGACTCTCTCCAATCTGGCTTTCGCCCCTCCAGTCCACTGAAACCGCCCTGGCCAAAGTAACTAATGATTTCCTCTCCGCTAAATCCAGGGGTCACTTCTCCTTGCTCATCCTCCTGGACCTCTCCTGTTGCAGACCCTTCTCTCTCTCGGCCTCTCTGGCTCTGTCGTTGCCTAGTTCACCTCCTACCTCGCTAACCACTCCTTCTCTGTATCCATATTTGGTCCCTCCCCTCCTTCCTGTAGTAGTCCCTCAGGACTCTGTTCTCAACCTTCTACTCTTTTCGCTGTATACTACCTCCCTAGGTCCTCACATCACTTCTTTCGGTCTCCAGTACCACCTTTACGCTGATGAGATCCAACTTTACATCTTAAGTCCTGATCTCTCCCCCCCACCTTCTCTCTCATGTATCCAACAGCCTCTCCACCATCTCCTCTTGGATGTCCTCACACTTTCTCAAAATTAACATTGCTAAAACCGAACTCATTATCTTCCCTCCTTCCAGATCTTATTCCCACCTCTCTCCATCACTGTTAATAACACCACCATTTCTTCTGTCCCCTAACTCTGCTGCCTGGGCATCACCCTCGACTCCTCCCTCTCTTTTGCCCCCACATTCAATTGCTTGCCCAATCCTGTCGCCTTCAACTTTGCTACATCGCCCGCATCCGGACCTTCCTTTTTCAGGATGCCACCAAAACCATTATCCATCATTTCCCGTATTGACTACTGTAACCTTTTCTCACCATCCTCCCCCACTCCCACCTCGTCCCCCTTCATTCTATACTCAAAGCGGCTGTGCGACTTATCTTCCTTACACACCGCTCTTCTTCTGCCTCCCTCTCTGCCTTACACTGGCTCCCCTTCCCATACAGAATCCTTTTCAAACTCCTCACACTCACCTACAAAACCCTCTCCCACTCCACTGCCCCTTATATCTCCAATCTCCTCTCCATTCACACTGCTGCTCGTTCCCTGCGATCAGCCAATGACCGTTGCCTCTCCTCCACTTTGATCATCTCATCCCACTCCAGAATCCTAGACTTCTCCCGAGCTACCCCACTGCACTGGAATGACCTCCCTCGCTCCATCCAATTGTCTGCAAATTTTTGTTCCTTCAAAAGGGCACTTAAAACTCACCCCTTCCTCAAAGCCTACCAGCCATCCTCTAAAACCTCTCTCTATCCTCATTCTCATCACCTCTCTCTTCCCGTCCCCTCTTGAGCTTGATCCCTTCTACCTTTGTCCCAGCTGTCTGTTTGCCCTCCCCTTAGATTGTAAGCTCTTACGAGCAGGGCCCTCTTCCCTCCTGTCTCTCTACCTATACTTCTGCTCCAACCTCACTATAATTGCTATGTCTAGAGCTTCTGGAGTTATGGTATTACTCGCTAATTGTTCTGTACTGTTTTCCCTGTATTGTTTATATTGTGATTATTATACAATACTGCGGTAACTTTGTGGCGACATATAAATAAAGACTAATAATAATAATAACGTCTATGGGGTCTATTTATTATTCTACAGCGGTACCAATAATTATGTAACGGTCTGTTCTGGGCAAAGACACCCTCCCCCCCATCCTCTCCTCCATAGAGCACATTTCCTCTTCTAACGCTGCCAGTGAATGGAGAACTAGAGGAGAGTTTCCTATTGGAAAAGGACAGGTAGCGCCATCCTGAGATGGCGTTACTTTTACTTTTTCCGCAGCTGAATAGTTTACCTAATGCTGCCGTCCCCAAAAGTGGTCTCTGGGGACAGCGGTAAGTGCCGGGAAAATCTATGGTTTCTCCAGTGTTAACCCTTTGTTAAAGAAGAAAAAGTGGTGAAAAATCCTTTTGCCGGCGTTTACGGCAACATTTTGGCTCTTCAGCACTTGTTAAATAGACGCCTATGTCCTTAGATTGGAGGGGCAATTTGCATATTGTTCATAAGAAGTAGCTTAGTGATCTCCCTGACCCCTCTGATTGCTCTTTGCTGAGATACAAGAGACAGATGGAATAAGAGGCCGCTGCGTAACTGCATGAGGCTTACAATGTACCTATTACAATGTGCTCATTATCTTTGAGATTTAAAAAAACTTAAAGAAAAGGAATCAATAAGTAAATTACAGCCCCAGTCACTGCCCAGGACCGGGGGCCGTACAGTAAAGACTTTCAGGAGACCTACTCTCGTTTCACAGCAGTACTCCAGCTCACTGCAGCAATCAATCAGAGGGATGCGCGTTATTTGTCAGCCAACGTCCCAGCAGTTAGTGTAGGAAAACACCCGTCCTAATAGCCGTGTTAGGAGAGTGCTGTAGATTCACACAACACTCCGCTGACTTAATGCACTAATGGCCCAAAGCGACAACGTGGTAAATGATGGTCGACTTGTCAGAGCGGACTGGGGCCGTATTCATTAATCTACCCCCCACCACTCTTCCTGACTTCCTGCCTTCCTGCCACTAGGAGACACTGCTACATTAACCTGGCCGCCGGTCACCTGATCTATAGGACGGTATAAATTATCTGCGGCCCCGAGCCGATGGACTTGACACTCTGCGGACCTTTCTCTGATTAAGATGCCAGACTTGAGTTAAGGCGTACATTAACAATTGATGAGGAATTGATCAGGGCATCAACCAGGATCTTAGGCTGGACACTGGACACGGCTTCTAAATGTTCCTAACAGTATCTGTCCCAGTTTGCGTCCTCTGTAACCCTTCGCGTGCTGGGTACAATCCTAGATTTCTCATGAATCTTTATTACAGGGGTTAGTCAAATATATTCTGTTTAGTATGAGCGAAAGTCTGCGAAGCAAAAGATGACTCAGGGATAACTGGTATCTTATCAATATCTGGTGCATTAAAGATGAAAAACGCCCTGTGGGAAAGTTGGGGGGCGTGCGGGGTGAGAAATAAAGTTTTATGTACAATATATGGGTATATTTGATCCACTTAGATTAGAGGAATACTGGTCCAGCTACTAGAAGCTTATGATGAGTTTGGTCTTGGGGATTAGGGAAGAGGGTGACGAGCGGGTCGGTCAGTGATAACCATTATAGACCATTGCTAGGCTGTGTACCCATATGAACCTCGCCCAGGTACTCTGTGCCTTGAAGGTTCCTGATTAATGTCATCCATTCAGCATCTTGCTAAACCCACAAGAAGGGTTATCCGGCAGTAATATATTATGGGGAAAATTGGCTTTTCTATGTCTCGTGCACCCACCCGGTCAATAAACGCAAATCAATAAATAAATATAATAAGTAATAGTACCTTTGAGTCAGCGTTACTTCTAATCATAGATCAGTGATACTTTAATGATAGTAATAACTATATTTGCTGGCTCTTGTTACAAGTTATAACATAACAGAGGTGAACTCCCCCCTACTCTCCCTTACACCCGTCTCCCCCCTATATTGTCCCAGCCTCTGATTATAACACTTGGGGAACACAGACAGCTTTTGTGGCTTCTACAATTAAGACAATAAGGGGCCTATTTGTTAAGCTAACACTTATTGCGGTGATAAAATATGACTTATCGCTGAGATTTACCGCGATTGTATCGCTGTGGGTGATATATGATGCTCAGCTGCGAAAGTGAAAACAATCCAGAGCAATAAGGGTTGGGGGAGGTTGGTGCGTTGAACTGCAAGTTTGGTCTGAACTTCTAATTCCAGTGTTCAAGGAAAACAATGGCGTTAGCAGAACATGTATCGCAGCTGTACTTAAAGCTTTGCAATACTTGATAAATAGGCAGAAACTTAATGATGGGGAAGTTATCACCATCAGTAGCCCCCTACATCTATAGGGCTTCTCACCCTCAGATAAACCAGCCCCTTAAATGCAATGATATAAAATAGTCGGTCTGTGTGTGTGTGTGTGTGTGTGTGTGTGTGTGTGTGTGTCTGTGTGTCTGTGTGTGTGTATGTTAGGGAATTTAGACTGTAAGCCCCAATGGTGCAGGGACTGATGTGAATGAGTTCTCTGTACAGCGCTGCGGAATTAGTGGCGCTATATAAATAAATGGTGATGATGATGTCTAAGTGCAAATTGCAGACTGAACCATTACAGCCAATCAGCAATTAGCTTTTATCTGTTACGATATACAATTAAACAAGTGTCTGATTTTTTTGCGGTTTTGTGCAGATTTGAAACCTAAATATAATATTAGTAAATGAGTCTGTCTGGTGTTACCACTTAACCCTCTCACCGCCATAAACGTGGAATCTACATCGATGGCTCCCACCTCCGAGGAACTGCCAATCAGCGACCACCATTATGGCCGCAACAACCAAGTCTATGTTACAGCATGTTAATAGTGTGTAATAAATGGTTGTTTAATGTTAAGAATTAAAATAAAACAAAATAAAAATATTGCACTCACACACAAATAACATGTAAGGCACAAACACAAAGCAACACTATAAGACCCCTTATAATCTACACACAGTGGTGGAAGTGGGGGGTATATGGGGGTATGTCATACCGTCACTTCTCCTACTGCTACATTGTATCACTATCACATTCCAGGCACTTACATTACATTTTTATTACATTTTTCATACTACCACTTCTAAATGTCCACTTCAACCATTGACTACACATATAAGAAGTTATAAATTGCAGAATGAAATCTTTGCTGTTTGTTATGTGGTTAGAAGTAAATGTGCAAAAGAAGAATTATGGATAAATGTATTTTACCAGCTTTTCCATGATGCCCACAAATGAATAAGATATTTAGTGAAGTACAGTACAAAAAGAAATGTATTTATCTTGAGTAAAAATTAAACAAAGTTATTCCCAGCGAAACTGACAGAGGACAAAATGAACAATCTGGAAAGTGGCAGAAAATCAACGTTATCGCCACATATTGATAAACAGACCCATATACGGCATAAAAAAGTACAATAACAGCAAATAAAACTATTACAACTGGGTCCCAAACCAGGGTCGAGAGAGTGATAATTATCCTTTATTTATAAAGTACCAACATATTATGTATTGCAGAACCGTTAATAGGATCATGATACAAATTATACAACAAGGTGAAATAGAGAGTAAAGATGGCATCTCCCACATGAGCTCACACATTAATAGTTACTATATTGTTACACCACAGAACCTTTAAACGTAACGTGCTCCTGCACAGGTTGATCAAACATATAAAGACAACTTGTCCCATTCACAAACATGGCTCTACGTGGGTCATACCAAGTGATGGGGAATCGTTCTTTGCTGTTGGCTCTGATAATCCCCATTATCACAGAAGTATCTTAAATATTTACAGATCTGACCAGAACTTGAAAATTATAAATCTGTTTCGTGAAACATTGAACGTTAATAACAACGCTGTATAAAGTACGTTTTAGTACATGGCACTGTATTAAATTGGTAGATCATTTACCAGGAAATTGCAGACAAGAAATGGAAAATGAAATTGGACAAAGGATAAATCCACGTTTATAAATGTAATTCGGATTTAATCTGTAGCAGGAACGTTGCACCCGTCTAACGCTGTCATGAGAAGGAGTTTGTCAGACGCAGATGTATCGCTTGATTTGTACTCATGTGGGTCCCCACTGAATCAATGTTTACAAGAATCCAACCCCAGCCCCTCTCGGACCTACAGGGGGCAGATGTTAAATCAAAGCAGCCCACTTTAGCGCTTTATCAAACCTTTATAAGATCAGTAAATGAGATTACGCCAAGCAGGACAAAAGGTCAACACAAATCAATTTGCTAATTAATTGAAACTAAGCTGGAAACATCTTCATCTACAGAGAGATTGGAGAGACTTCCCTGCACTTGTAAGATAAAGGCTGGGACATCACTAACTATACTAAATAACGGTTCTCTGTCGCTCATATCGTTCAGTGTAATAAGTATTATTATTACACGCTCACAGAGATAAGACATTCACCGGATATTCCATGTGCTGTATATAAATCTATAAGTGACACCGTAACGGGGAATTGCACAGAATATATATGCAGTATTATTTTATTTCATGTAAAATATAATATCTATATAGGAAAAGGAGAAGGACCTAGACACTAGAATTTACAATCTAGAGGATGAAAAACGAGGAAGAAGTGTGATTTTGTTTTAGAGTTATAAAGCCCTACATTTATATAACATGACACGTGCTCAGGTTGTTGTATGTTACTCACACAGAGTATCAGTGTATGGAGAGAGGTAACATACATTAAAGAGAAGAGTGTAACAGGACCAGAGGGAGTAGAAGTGGTGAAAGTAATAACATTGGATAGTACAGTCATGGCCAAAAGTTTTGAGAATGACAAATATTATTTTTCACACAGTCTGCTGCCTCAGCTTTTATGATGGCAATTTGCATATACTCCAGAATGTCATGAAGAGTGATCAGACGAATTGTAATTAATTTCAAAGTCCCTCTTTGCCATGACAATGAACTTTATCCCAAAAATATAATTTCTACTGCATCTCAGCCCTCCCGCAAAAGGACCAGCTGACATCAGGTCAGTGATTCTCTCGTTAACACAGATGAGAGCGTTGATCATCAAGAACTTCAAAGAGAGAGGTTCAATAGTTGTGAAGAAGGCTTCAGGGTGCCCAAGACCATCTAGCAAGCGCCAGGACCGTCTCCTAAAGTTGATTCAGCTGCGGGTTCGGGGCACCACCAGTGCAGAGCTTGCTCAGGAATGGCAGCAGGCAGGTGTGAGTGTATCTGCACGTGCAGTGAGGCAAAGACTTTTGGAGGATGGCCTGGTGTCAAGAAGGCCAGCAAAGAAGCCACTTCTCTCCAGGAAAAACATCAGGGACAGGCTGATATTCTGCAAAAGGTACAGGGATTGGACTGCTGAGAACTGAGGTAAAGTCATTTTCTCTGAGGAATCCTCTTTCAGATTGTTTGGGGCATCTGGAGAAACACTTGTCCGAAGAAAGAAAGGTGAGCGCTACCATCAGTCCTGTGTGATGCCAACAGTAAAGCATCCTGAGACCATTCATGTGTGGGGCAGCTTCTCAGCCAAGGGAGTGGGCTCACTCACAATTTTGCCTACTCATGAATAAAGAATGGTACCAAAACATCCTCCAAGAGCAACTTCTCCCAACCATCCAAGAACAGTTTGTTGACAGACAATGCCTTTTCCAGCATGATGGAGCACCTTGCCAAAAGGCAAAAGTTATAATTAAGTATCTCGGGGAACAAAACATCAAAATGTTGTGTCCATGGCCAGGACACTCCCCAGACCTTATTCCCATTGAGAACTTGTGGTCAATCCTCAAGAGGTGGGTGGACAAACAAAACCCAACAAATTCTGACAAACTCCAAGCATTGATTAGGCAAGAATGTGCCGCCATTAGGCAGTATTTGGCCCAGAAGTTTATTGACAGCATACCAGGGCAAATTGCAGAGGTCTTCAAAAAGAAGGGTCAACACTGCAAATATTGACTCTTTCCATAAACTTAATGTAATTGTCAATAAAAGCCTTTGACACTTATGAAATGCTTGTAATTTTACTTCAGTATATCATAACAACATCTGACAAAAAGGTCTAAAAACACTGAAGCAGCAAACTTTGTGAAAACCAATATTTGTGTCATTCTCAAACTTTTGGCCATGACTGAATAAGGTCCTCTTACTCTTGGGGAACTAGGACAAGGGTACTTAAGGAATATGAAGCTATTCAGAAGAGGTACAATGTTCAGAGAATCCTTAAAATGTTGAAGGGTAGGAGTTAAGTCTTTAGGGTGGTGGTGTGCATTCCAGAGTTAATGGCAGCATGGGAGAATTCGGATTTCAGGTGATAAAAAGGGAGGATGATAGGAGTAAGTCCTTGTTAAAAATAAAAAATTGCAGAGGTTCGGTACACTAAGACAAAAGGTGAGACTTTGTAAATGTATGTAAGAATCAGAGTTTTAATTTGTATTTTGGAAGAAACAGACATTGACTCCGCAGTGACTCCACCTTTGCTTTGCCATTCAGCACCGTATTTGTAAATTCACATTTTCCTATTGTAAAATGTTGCAGAGTATGCTGACGCTATATAAATAATAAGGGATTGTGAAGCCAAATTCCGCTTGTGAAACATGCACAATTTCCCGCCCAAATGTAGAACAAGGTGAATATTTTCTGGAAAAGTTTTCAACATTTTGCTCCTCTCTATAGGAGACGCTGTGAACAGAGAATAGAGCCCCATTCATACAAGGTATTTAGTAATCTTAGTGGCTCTTATTACAGTCAGGATCTACGAACACACAATTCGCTGACTTATCAGTATATCCACAACCAACCCCAGTATGCCACAGTGGCCTAGTGGTTAGCACTTCTGCCTCACAGCACTGGGGTCATGAGTTCGATTCCCGACCATGGCCTTACCTGTGTGGAGTTTGTATGTTCCCCCTGTGTGTGCGTGGGTTTCCCCCGGGTGCTCCGGTTTCCTCCCACACTCCAAAAACATACTGGTAGGTTAATTGGCTGCTATCAAAATTGACCCTAGTCTCTCCCTCTCTGTCTGTCTGTGTCTGAGTGTGTGTCTATAGTAGGGAATTTAGACTGCAAGCTCCAATGGGGCAGGGACTGATGTGAATGAGTTCTCTGTACAACGCTGCGGAATTAGTGGCGCTATATAAATAAATGATGATGATGATGGTTTGTTCTATGTAACATAAAGATCTGTCCATACTGTGGACTGTGGGACAATATGAATAAATCTCAGGGCGTTCTGCATTGTTCAATACAGAACTATAACTAATGTAACTAATCTCCTTCCCACTGCATATTAGGCTAATTATAGGTATTTAAATAAATACTTTTGTCATTTATACACGTGAAATATGTGACATTTTAGTTTTAGGGTTTTGTTTTTTAGGTTTTTTTTAGCTGTTATTCCAAATGCTGAATAATGTAAGATCTTGTGATACCACAGAGACCAAATTAAGTTGAATTTCATAGCAGAGGCCAGAAATTGGAGAGCAAGAGGTCACATGTGTGACCATCAACATACTAAAATCCCCGTCTTCCCCTGATGTCCGCGATGCTTCTCCTGCAATCCAGAAATCATCACATTATTCATTTCCCATCCCAAGACTCAGTCCCACCAATAATTTACAGACACGTTTGTCATCGTTACAGATCTTGGGACACAAATATGTTTTTATGAATGTAATCACTGTGTTCACACCTCTCTTCACATTAATTAAGCCCCTCAGTGGTGAGGGGTGATCAGCGAGAAGTCTGGGAGGTGAGATAACAGCCTCCTCAGGATTGACACCAGCCTATACAGAGGAGGACAGGGACGGTGTTGTAGATGGAGATAGGTGTCATGTCTCCGGGCAGCCCCATGCTGGAGAGATTACCGGTATCTATATTACTGACAATGTATAATACTCTGTATCATTCTGCATTTACCATTGTAAATCTCTCTTCTTTTCATTCCCAGTTTTATTTTTCACACTAACAGACAAATGTTTATTAAAATTGTAACAATTTGATTAATATTTATTAGTTATTACAGCAGGAAACACTTAAATTCACCCTAATGTGCCTCCACAAGACTCCAAATACACGAGAGATCACAGGACGCTTCATTAGTGTTTTGTTCCAATTCACATATTTTTAATAAGTAATAATTTCTCTTAGTTCAGAATTTGTTCTTTCATTTGAAAATAAATTCTGATTCAGTTGGAGGACTCTGCTTGAGTCCTTTCCACCCCTAGATAAATGATTTCTTTAGTAGCCTACGGAGTCCCCTCAAACAAATTCACTTTTGCTAACTGTAATCTGTATATTATACAGTCCCAGTGAGAAGTATATTATATCTCCATCATATAATACAGACAACATTGCCCAGTATATAATGCAGTGTCTTTTATCCAGTATAATATTTTAATTCAGTCACCATTACCCAGAATATAATACAATCTCTATTGCCTAATGGACATCATTATACCATTACTCAGTGTATAATACAGACAATAGTGCCAAATATTGTATGTGGTCTCTACTGTCCAGTATATAAAACAGCTACTATAACCCAATATATAATACAGTCATCACTGCCCAGTATATAATACAGTCCCTATTGCCCAATATATAATACAGTCTCTAATGCCCAGTATATAATACAGTCATCATTGCCCAGTATATAATACAGTCATCATTGCCCAGTATATAATACAATCTCTATTGCCCAGTATATAATGCAGTCATCATTGCCCAGTATATAATACAGTCATCATTGCCCAGTATATAATACAGTCATCATTGCCCAGTATATAATACAGTCATCATTGCCCAGTATATAATACAGTCATCATTGCCCAGTACATAATACAGTCATCATTGCCCAGTACATAATACAGTCATCATTGCCCAGTACATAATACAGTCATCATTGCCCAGTACATAATACAGTCATCATTGCCCAGTATATAATACAGTTATTATTGCCCAGTATATAATACAGTTATCATTGCCCAGTATATAATACAGTCATCACTGCCAGTATATAATACAGTCACCATTGCCCACTATATAATACAGTCTCTATTGCCCAGTATATAATACAGTCATCATTGCCCAGTATATAATACAGTCATCATTGCCCAGTATATAATACAGTCATCACTGCCAGTATATAATACAGTCCCTATTGCCCACTATATAATACAGTCTCTATTGCCCAGTATATAATACAGCAAACACTGCCCAGGATAGTAAATAGCCGCCATTGCCCGGTATATTACTATTATATGATGGATATATAACATACTTGTAGTGCCGTGTGTACTAATGCCGGTCAGTAATAGAACATTCAGTCCGCGGAGGCTGATGACCGGTTTACTGGCACTGGCACAGTGTTAGTGGTGGAGATGCCCAGAGTCTGGGTTTAGTCATTTACATAAAACTGGGGTAAAAGTGCTGCAATCATATGATTCAGTAATGCCAAATATTTTATTTATATTTTCCTCTGTTACTTTCTTTACTTTACTATAAGCTGATTTTGGCATCAACACTTGAGTCTGTAATTGTTCTAATGTCCCTCAAGGAAGAGACTTGAAATCTGGAAAATAAAAGTCCCCGACATGAGGACATTTAATCCAATATTGTCCGTCTCTAAGTACTAAGTGGAAGATGGTTTAAATTGCATTGACACTAACATTGATTGTGTTGTATCGACAAAAGCCAAGTGCGCCTCACCTCCGCCCATCCGTCGCAGAGGAAAGAATTCTGGTTTATTCCGTTACTTCACTTACTGTCATTTAAAGGCACATTATCATGGAAATATCACCTGCATGTTCTAAAGTGTCTATATGAGAGCCCTGTACAGCAGCCAGCGCTCATCTCCTGCTATTTCCCTCTGTATTCACTTAAGGGGCGTGATTCATCAAGGAATGTATCTGACGATTTTGTGGGTATTGTACGCACAATCGCTTCACGCATTCCGAGAACTGGGACATACGTCAGTAAACGCAGCGCTGACTGCTCCGTCTTCTTATGCAAAGGACACAGACTACAACCTACAATTTTGATGAGTGAATGGGGCAGGGAAGGGGGCACAGTCACTGTACAGTAAGGGCGTGCCAAGCTCAAGCGCACGCAGCCACAGCCGATTCAAGGTCTGGGCATCTCAAAGTTATTTACATCTCTTGCACCAGCCGTAGGACTAGTCTAAGTCCTGATCACTAGTGATGACAGTCTAGTATGTCCAGTTCAGTATTCATGCTATAACATGTGTTTGCAATCAGGAGCAACTGTAACAATGTATTTTATATACAGTAGACATTAAGCTCATCCTAATAAATGTATTTAATGGAAAAATAAAAAAAATAAAAAAACATTTTTTTAAACTGTTTTATCACTAACACCTTTATTATTAACAGGTGACATTAATCCAATATATTTTTCTGTGCGTTCTCTTGCAAATGTATATTCCAAATAGGTATTGGCCGTATCCTGCAGCATCTTGTGCAGTAGTGCACAGCAGACGTACACCCGAATTCATCAGCGCAGGGATCTTCACATCCGCTACTTGTGGAGTTTGGGAGAGCGCGGAGCACATCAGGGGCGCACGTAGGATTTGTGAGGGGGGGTTTCCTCCGCCCCCGGGGAAAAAAAAAATCCTAGAGACCTGCCGCGCGCTCCGTTTCAGCTGCACTGTAGTATACAGCAGCCGCGGCGCTGTCAAAGAAGCGTCCGCGGCGGTGCTGTATACAATACAGCACCGCCGCGGACGCTTCTTAGACAGCGCCGCGGCTGCTGTATACTACAGTGCCGAAATGTAGGGCACTTTTTAGCGGAGGGGGGGGGGGTTTCTGGAGACCCAGAAACCCCCCCCTGCGTGCGCCACTGCACATTTACACACTTATAAAACAAACACACATTGCGCTCAGTGTTGTGCGTTGATGCATCGGGCAGGGTCCCTCTGACATACAAATAACATCACCTTATGAGTGATAGCAAAGCCGTCTATTGTGTGTTCATCGTAGAATCTATTTGGATCTTGTGCTGGGTTGTAACACACGTCGGTATAGTTTTGTTTTATATTAACGATATTATAACATCCTGAAATGATCCAGCTTTTCTTCTTATACTTAGGGGCATATTCAATTGTCGTCGGGATTGCTGAAAATCCCGCGGTACGCGGGAAAAAACGTTAATACGGTAATTCACTTGCTGGATTTCTAGCTGAAATCCAGCGAGAGATTACCGTATTAACGGTATTAGTTTTTCCGCGGCGGAACCCGCCGACAATTGAATATGCCCATTAGTGTTGTCTAGTTTGTTACTCTCTGTTCTGTTTGCTCAACATGTAACTTATAATAATATTACCTGATGATACATTTATACCCAGCAGTAATTGTTACTTTGTGTCACATTTGGGAGGGATCCATTCTTTAAGATCTAAACCACTGTAAATGTCCCTTCTTCACTTCACTCCCAATTAAATATCTTGGTCCGCCATATTGATGAGCAGATTCATTCCCGTAGAAGGAGGCAGATGCGCAGAACAACAGCAAAACTGCAAGACCTTATTTAACAACATTTTAAACAATTTACAAAAGGTTACACTCGCTACTGCCTCATTGCAGCTCTGAATCAAGCCTGACAAAGTCACACATGTCCTGAAGACCGTACAGACAAACCTAAGGACACAATGTATCACGCTGGGCATGCTGACACTTTCAGTTCTACAAGATCTAGACGTTCAGAGGCAGCCCGCTCCTGGCTTTCCAACCCTAAAAAGCTGGCCGGGCACTCTGAGACTTCTAGTTCCACAAGAGCTGAAGAATCACAGTAACCCCCCCAAATACAAGTAGTGTAAGAAACACACAAGGAGGACACTGAATACACAGCAACGTCTCTACATTGTTATTATATCTGTGCCAGGTGATGCCACAACTGAGACGTGACGTCAGAGGTCACACGTCCGGTAAATGCATAAACCGTTAAAAACTTGTTCTCTGGTGTTTTCACTTTTTTGTGCTACAAATGTAAATCTGTTATTCTCTGGTAAGTGGTGATTTAGGATAAATGACTTTATTCCCTATCAGGCACAACTGCAGGGATCGGACCGTTAAATATCAGCGCGGGAGCTGGATTACAGAGGAGAGATGACATATTTGGTCACCCATAATTTATTACGGCGGTGTCAGCTCTACTGATTCTCCCGCTTCCCTCAATACCTCCGAGAAGTGTTCAGTTATTAACCTCACTTAGCCTCCAGCACAGCTTGCGAGCGCTCAGGCCAAATAACATTTGTTCACTTGTATTCCACATCTCGCTGCCTGCTCTGTACGGGAAGTCCCAGGACGCGACAGAAACCGTAGGAGCGGAAAGGCGCAGGAGGCCAGAGGCAGCTCCTGCAAATCAACGGCCACCCCTGGGATGCCCTGGAGGGACGATACTTTGTAGCAGTTCAACCGCTCCCAGGATTTTCTCGGATACCATTCAAATTCTCATCCTGTTCTCTAGTTCAATTAGTACCATAATTCTACCGTATGTTTTATATGGCTGCATCCTTTACCCTCATCCTATGTTACTGTAATAAGTACAAATATGTAATATAAGATACAAGTGATCTTAATGTATTTGTGTCACAGAAGTCGTTTAATCCTCAGGTCTTAGATCATAAATAAAATATAAAATTCAGATATGACTCCTGGGGGTAAATGTACGAAAATGTGCGCATTTTGTAAGTCGAAGAATATCGGCGCTTTGCAGGGGGGGATTTAAAGTGGCAATGGCTTTTAAAGGTAAGTTTTGCCTTTAAAACCATTGCTGCTTTAAATTTCCCCCGCAAAGACGACGATATTCGGCGTCTTGCAAAATGTACAGTTTCGTACATTTACTCCATGGATGCAAAATACACTGTTCAGTGTTACCCTCGGCCAAGCTGTCAGTCACACTATGCCTGCTCTGTTAGAGAATCTCCTCCTCCCCAACAATACAGCCTGCTGCAGAGGAGTGAGAGAGAACAGCATACCTCCCAATTGTCCTGATTTAGGTGGGATAATGCTGAGTCGGGGGGACGTTTGCCCTGGCTGGTGGGGAAGGTGGGAGGTCCCACACACTGCTGGCACTGGTGTGGACAGCAGTACAATGGTGTTTTTTGTCAGCAGCCTAGCTTCTCAGAGGCACTAGACACACCCCATGGGGATGCAGCCACGCCCCCATTATCACACAGACACGCCCCTGCTGTCATATGGCCACACCCCCATCCTGATTCCACAAATATGGAGCTTGGTGGATGTTGAATAAAAACTCCATTTATATCATGTATATTATTTAGCACAGTATGGCACAGCCTTACTTGCTGTTTAAGATACAAATGGCATGTTACGTAAATAACATAAGACCATGACCTCTTGAATTCTATAAAATAATCAATAATTAAAATGATCCCAAATTAACAGCTTCTTCATTCCTTGCCGGTGGTGGCAGAGACGTTGGCATAGATAGAGGCGTTCCTACTCCAGTGCACAGATAAATGTGAATTTTGCCTTGTGTTACCCTTCATATACGAAATATTAGGAGAGATCTCAGCAGTTCTGCTCTTTTCTGCTGAATGTTAAATCATTTAAATAAAATAAAAGCAATTTTATCACATATTAATATAATTCCAGTGTAGAAATTACACCTGAAGAGCAGATTAGAATTGAAAAATTGGACAATGGGGATATATATGATAATTAAAAACTGAATGAGAAGAGGGGATGTAAATTCTTGGATATTATTGGATAATTGATTTTTATAAAAGATATGTGATTGGGAACCTGACATGATATTGGAAAGCTGGTTGTGTATTGGAAAGGCTGCCTGCAAATTGTAAAGATGGATGGAGATTGAGTAGATAATTGGCATTTTCTCGTATTACCGGTAGGAACATATAAAGTAATGGATTTACTTTGTGGCCCAGCTTAATATGTAATAAATATTATTATCTCCTCTGATTTTGTGCAGGAAGTTTGTAATCAGAGATGAACACAATTTTAAAAACAATTCCTTAAAATTTCACCTGATTGCAAAATTGTAACATTTTATGGCTAATCGTGAATTAGCCATAAAATGTTACAATTTTGCAAGTCATTATGAGATATTGACATTAACTACATCTACCAAAAAGTGGTGGAGGGAAGAACAACACAAAAAAATACTTATTCAGGACACAAAATTAGACAGCATAAAACAGTTACTCAAAAATACAATCTTTATAAGAAGCATTGTCGGTAATCCCATTATTGCTCCAGGAACACTGAATGTCAGTCACTTAAAATTTAGTATTCCACAGATGAGGCTCAATCTCAGACCTCCCACTTGGTCATTATCTACTCACAATATTTCCAGGATTTTGGGCTATAAAATACATGTGATGAATGATAATGATCTTTGCGCACAATCATTTTTGCACACGGCTTTATGCTCACGGATCAACAAAGTTATGATGCTTTGTGGTTGATGTCTTGCAGAGCTGCTACAGGAAGTTTCAGTAACCCAAACTCTCATAGAAATCAGTATTTATTTATCCTTACATCAACATATAGAGGGAGAGCACCATCTCAGTATGTATCATTATAGGGCAGCTGTATAAAACAAACTGTATGAACCAAACGTTACATCAGTCATAGGGGCTCCTGAAGACTGTAGGAATTTCTTTTACATATATTAGACTAGCAACAGAAATTGAAGAATTTCTCACTCGGGTAAATATTGAGTAAGAATAAACAGTGAGAAGAAACAGGTAAAGGCCACAGGAAAATAATTTTGGATGGAGTCATTGGAGGACAGACTAGAAGTGTAGGAAATATCCTGGGGACGGAACAGATCATCGGACAGAGTGAAGGACACAGATCTGGGAGAACAGTAGAAAGTGTAGAAGAAAGTGACTCAGGGAAACTTTTGATGAAACAAGAATACACCAAAGACTGTTATAAAGTCAACTTAACCCATATAAAATAGGACAAATTTTAGTCATAAACAGTCCAGTAAAGAGAATACTTAACTCCAACTGCTCTGTCCCAAAATTAAAAATGGGATCAGCACCCCACAGCTGAAAGTGTAGTAGTATTAAAACAGATAGATGCTGGGAGAAAACACCAAAGAAAGCTGCAATACATCAAATGAAGGGATTGATATTTCTATCTATAAAATCATAAACTATATGAACTTACCTTAGTAGTCCCCTCATCTATTTAGGTAAGTTGTTCTCCCCTCCCAATAAATACTTACCTAAAATCTTCTTTCTCTCTTGGTCTGCCGTAGTCCCATTGAGAAGCTTGTAATCCACATGGTTATAAAAAACAAAACAACATATGGGGCTAGATTTACTAAACTGCAGGTTTGGAAAAGTGGAGATATTGCCTATAGCAACCAATCAGATTTTAGTTATCATTTATTTAGTACATTCTACAAAATGACAGCTAGAATCTGATTAGTTGCTATAGGCAACATCTCCACTTTTTCAAACCCACAGTTTGATAAATATACCCCATGGAGTGAATGGATTTCTGCCAAGGAGCACCCACCTCAGATGATGTTAGTGCCGGTGAGCTAGTGAATAGCCAGGCAGCCAGACGGTCACTTATAGCTGTCACAACAACATCATCATCATCATCATCATCATCATTTATTTATATAGCGGCACTAATTCCGCAGCGCTGTACAGAGAACTCACTCACATCAGTCCCTGCCCCATTGGAGCTTACAGTCTAAATTCCCTAACACACACACACAGACAGAGAGAGACTAGGGTCAATTTGATAGCAGCCAATTAACCTACCAGTATTTGGGGGAGGACGCTGGAGTACCCAGAGGAAACCCACGCAAACACAGGGAGAACATACAAACACCTCACAGATAAGGCCATGGTCGGGAATTGAACTCATGACCCCAGTGCTGTGAGGCAGAAGTGCTAACCACTGAGCCAACGTGCAACATAATTTTTTGAACTATTCAGTGGCGGTTCGCCTTGCGGTTTTGGTATACCGCCGCTTAAATGGGACAGTTTGTATCCCAGCTCTGTCTCCAAGATGCCTACGAGGTTTGAGACCTTTTGGTTTAGGTCTATTTGATGTGCTGTTTTGTTTTATTTATATTTGTCTGATAGATGACTATGCCACTTTCATCGGGTTACAGCGCACCACTCTTAAATTTTGGTTCAGAATCAGCTTAGGAGACAGCTTGCAGCATTCTATGTAGCAGTGAGGTTCTACCTTCTTGATGCTGTATAGTTAAGGGCATTTCATATATGTTATTGGGAACAGTGGAAAGTTTCCTGTGGATTTTAAGAGGTTAAGTGGTGAAAATATTTTCACTTTTAGAACTATATTCTCCTGGCATCTAAACATGATTATTTATATCAACTTATATGAACTAGAGATGCTCAGGCTCGGTTCCCTGAGAACCGAACACACCCGAACTTAGCAGATCCGAGTACAGAGCAGAGCCGGCTTGGTACTGTCGTGCGCCCTCGGAATTTAAAACGAGGCAAAACGTCATTGTGACGTTCTCGGATCTCGCGAGTTTTGGATTCCTTTTTAAGATCCAACATAGCGGGGGTAGGAGGGAGGGAGGACCCCTATTTATCTTTTCTGCCACTACTGTGTGCCAATGTGTCCCAGATGTGCTAGGAACTGCCGTGTGTTTGTGTCATTGCTCTGTCGCTTACCATCCAGCCAGGTCACTGCAGTCTTTGTTTAAAAGTGTATGAAAATAATATTGTGACCTGTGAGGTGTTCAAAATTTACTGCAAGTTACTTGAAATTATTGTTATTTAAGTTAATAATAATGTAGGAACAAAAGAAGAGAAAACTTATGTGATTTTAGCATCTTTTAGGATTTTTTCTAAAAAATCCAAAACCAAAACCAAAACACACGAGGGCAGTTTTGCCAAAACCAAAATCAAAACCAAAACACGAAGCTACTCGAGATCCAAAACCAGTTCACGGGGGTCAGTGAGCATCTCTAATATCAACATATATCTGCCATGATTTAGTTGGACACGGACAGGACAAGGTTCTGTGGATCTCTGGAGAGAAACTATTACATAAATAATCTAAAGATGATTCATATAAAAATAACTTTCAGGTTCTGGTTTATTTTGTGCTTTAAAGAGAAAAAAAACTTATATTTATCCTTCTGAAGATAAACTTTGTGAGCTCAGATATAAAAGATATTTTCCTAAAACTCCAATGAGAACAGGAAGCTATCTGTCTGCAGATGAACAGACGTCTTGTGAGAGAACGTTCTGTCAAAGAGCCAGAGGAACACTGGAGGATTTCACCATTAGTTAAATTGCTAAATGCATTGTACTGTGTGCTTCAGGGACCTGACAATAAAAGGTAAATGGGGAGGATACAACAGAGGAGATGAAAGACGATAACACAAACAGATCCTGGATGTGACTTCATTATTGTATCCAATAAACAACAAACAAACAGCATCTCTGGGAAATCGTCTAAACTGATATATTTCTACAAAACTCATCTTGTTACATTGACTAAGAGCTTCATGAGCTCAATATGACGGCTCTATGTCTCTTTCTCTGCAATACATTGAATGTTTATAGTATCACAAAATATCCAGAAGTTGATTACATTTTTGTTTTCCAAATTGTTCATTGTATTTGATATTCCTAGGAAAAGTGACCCCTTTGGTGGTAGCCTCCTGATCAGAAAGCGAGACCTAGAGGACCCTTGTTTAGGAGGGGGTCTTTGGCATCATCTGGATCCTAGAAAGAAGTCTCTGCATTAATGTGGAACAGACCCAACAAACAAGCAGGTTTCATAGTTCTGATCCAGGATGAGCAAAACCTCAAAACAATCCTGCAAAATATTCACCTCCTTCCATGAAATTTGGCCCTAGGCGTTCCTAGTTCTACCCTAACCACACCTGAATTCATTGACCATCATCACCCCAGCTGTCTTCACACATATACCTACTCTGGAATGTCCGGGTGACTCACTAATCTTGCTGATGACGCAGTGTTGTTGAGCATGAGACCATGACTCATGTCGTCATGCCCCTTGCACGCACGACTTGACCCCCCTCGCTTCAGCATCTCCTAGATCAGAGATTCACAAAGTAGGTTTGATTCATAGACTGCAAATGCATAGAAATATGAATTTAATATTATACGGTGAAGGAAAAGCAAAACCTCCAGTTGATGCCGGAACTTTGCACCTCTGAGAAACAGTCAGTTCTGCCTCAAAACTCACGTCATGCGAAATCTCACTGCGGTTTCATTCAATTCTAGTTCAGACTATTAGTATTATAATATAACGGGACCCTGTCCGTGAAATAACTCAGGGTTAGTAGATTATTAAAGTGAAACTTGCTATATATTGGTACTTTGCGAGAGTGGGTCACTGGCCCCACCTTTAGGGATCGTCGCCCCACCCAATTCACCAACATGCAGATAATAATCCGATCAGTTTCAATATTATTATTATTGTCACTGATTTGTGAGGCGCCACTACGCTCCACCTCATCGGAAAGTGGGGATAACAAAGCATACATAAGACAGGGACATACAAGGGAGACCTCTGACACCCGGCTCTCACACTCATATAAGCTGAAGAACGCTCATAAGATGGATCATTTAAAAAAAAGTCAATTAGAAAAATGATACAATTCTCAGACTTGTCAGTGTTCTCCTTTTATTGATTACAATGCTACTAAAATCATTTTCTCAGCATTATGACAAGGAGTTGTATATCAGATATTGACATGTTTGTTCCAAGAGCTTACTATCTAAAATTAAACGTGATCAGAGCAGGTCTCGTAGGCTGGATGGGTATAAGCCATGAACCTCTCTACACACATTAATAAATGATGGACGGGAAGAAATATCATCTGGGGAGTTCAGCAAACACCTCCTGCATTAGGGAAGGGAAGTGCTTTGTACGTTTTATAAAGACCTGTTCACAGCCTCCTCCGGGGGATCTAACAGGAGAAATCTTTTGTATCAGGAGTGGAGTCTTTTTATGTGAGTGATAAACCACAAAACCACTAAACTATCCCTAGGACACCCTGTGGGCAACATAATTACTCTGCACAGTTACTTGTACAAGTTAAGCTGTCTTCCTGCTTTATGACGCTCTGCACACTGTGGTTTTACAAAGCGGTTTGAGTCAAGATACAGTACAGTGTGTTCTGTGGGAATAAAGCGGAAGAGGTTTAACTGTTTTTACTGTGCAAGCAATGATTTATCAGTCTGATAAAAGTCATTGTAATAATTGTAATCATTTCAATACAACCTGGTACCCTGTGATCCAATTTCATGGCGGAGGCAGAAGATCTATGTTAAAGGACGACTAACCTAACGGAACATAACCTAGAAAATCACTTACACGGGGATTTCACAATTGGATTTTATTAAAAAAAATTCCAGTAGAGAAAAATGTTATACAAAGTCGTCTCCCACACTGACTTATTGCTCAGAATTGGATTCTGGGAAACATCCGCTGTGAGAGGGGCATGACTGACAGCTGGCTCCTCCCACAATCAGAAGCGCCATATATCCGAATCAGTGTGACAAGACAACACAGAAAGGTTCCTGCAAGACTGTCATGAACGCCCAGCCTGTCCCAGAACAAGCAATCTGAACAGCTGGCCGTGACTGGCATCACCTTAGTCCCTTACCAATGAATACACCTTTTGTGCCACCACAAAGGATTTATTATGGTGTCCTTACGTTCAACAAAACCACTAATTAATGTTTCACACTTAAATCACATACACATGTAGCATGAGCCTCCTTGGGGCTTCGTAAATTCACAAAGAAATATGGAGAAATAAGCTAGATTAAATATGTTTAATCTGGAAAATATTTCCAAGGCTTATTTACAAAAAGATAATAAACAGACATATGATAGGTTGCATATAAGTTTCAAAAAATAAAATAGGAAATAAAGCCACAATCGCTGCTTAAAAGTTCAGGAATTAGCGTGTGAGGAGTACACATTGAAAAGAATGGCACATTTCAGTCATGGTAGACCCGCCTCAAAGAAATGGACACATTATTGTCTAAGGCAGAAGATTTTAAACCCTTCTTACAGGATCTTCACCGACACCTTAGGAATTTACACTTTCAATTAAGTCAGATTGATTCCCAAAATGACACAGAGTTTTCCCCTAAAGTAAATTATCTATCACTAAGATATATATTTGGGCACCTCAGAGAATCTCTCACCTCTGATCTTTCGGCCTGGCTAAGCCTAACTCCTCTACATACACAAACTACTCAGAGATTTGTCTCTGGGCCTGGCTACTTTCAAAAGACCATTGACACTTGCCTAGGTCAGACTTAGGTCAGTTAACCAAATAAACTTTGAAAGGTTACATGAAATATTCACAGTGTTATAGATAGATTCAACAGACAATAACAATCAGTCATTAGATACTACTACATTTTGTCACAAAGACATCCTTCCCACATTGTGAATTCACTGTTGTGTGGGACTGAATTTTGGGTAGGGGCTGAGGGACGTTGAGGTCAATAAAATATGTCAACAAAATCCAGTTTGAACTTCACTGCTATCAGTGTAATTAAGGTACACTGGTATTGATCTCCCATCCTAAGGCCTCGTTACTAAACCTTATACAGTATGGGTCCTCTGAAACGGGTCAGTGTCCCCACCATACATACATAGTAAATTATTTGGCATAGTTTCTAAAAAGGATTCCTGATCCCCTGGTGCCTTACTGCTTGGGGAGATTTTGTGCAATTTCATATATTATTTTTAATGCACTGAGATTTTGTTAGTTTGAGAATTTGGAGATTAAAGAACACCCCTTGTCTCTATCTGCCCTCATGTTAGTGCCAACATTTGGGGTGTAAGAGCTATTCACCTTCGGAAGATACCCAGTTAAGCTGTGACCTTTGGTCTCATCATGTCTAATGAAATAGTGTTTTTAGAAAGTATTTTTACCGGTTCTGCTCTGAGAAATGTTTGGGCATTTTCTGGGCTATAAAGGTGAGAAAATTGAGCAGGTTTAGTCACCTATGCGGGGAGGATGTCGGCTGACCTTGCAGGGAGGGGGGGGCGTAATCTGTGTGTTACTTTCCTTATCTCTGCCCTTGGAAATGTAGGTGACAGGCTCGAGTTTCGAGGATGTAATTAAGCCGTCAGAAATGGGCATAACCTTTTTAGGCTGTAATCGAAGCTGTTCTCTCTATTTTTGGCCCTGACCCTTTTGTCCAAATGTTCTCTCTGAGCTGGAACGATGATTCTTAAATAATGTGCTCACGGGGCAACTAGTAAAAGTCAGGCGAGTCCCCAACTCCTGGCTGCTGCGTCAGCAAATGAGATTTATTTCTTATGACTCAAATGAGATTATCTGCGTCATTGACTAAAGTGCAAATGCATCTGTCATTACTGCGTACATAGTACCCAGCTCTGTGTGTGTGTGTGTGTGTGTGTGTATGTGTGTGTGTGTGTGTGTAAGAGGGGGGGGGGTTAGAATCTGCACCCCAACCATATAAAAACGTTTGCTACTTTGACTGTATATTTGTGACATTGGTACATCCACTTCTGTTGTCTCTTTATGAATATGGAAGCCAGGCAGGTCTCAAAGGCAAACCGAGGGGGGTTCCTAGTGCATGGAAACCCCCCTCCAAGCCTGAGGCACTGTATAATTGAGGTAGCTGGACCCTGCCCCTGCTTCACACAGCTCTGCTTGAAAAGGGAGAGCTCCGTGCACCTAACAGGGGTGCAGGCAGCATTGCCCATGTATATTATGGGGATAGGAAGAGTTGGAGAGCAGCCAAGCACTGTCTAATATTATAGCCACGCCCCCATGCATGCTGGTCACGCCCACTGGCGGCATGGTGTGGAAACACCCCTCTACAAATCCTGCATTTGCCCCTGGGTCTCTTGTTGAAATGGATTATTTAAAGGGCAGTGACAGGGTAACCTTGCAGATGATCTTATGCCGTGCGCATCCTCACTGAGAGTTCACAAACAGGGTCATTTCTCCCTCTTCACTCACTTTTAGTACAAATCCCCAGCACAATGGAGTTTTCTCGCTCACTTCAATGGGTTTCAAGTTGTAATAATTTTTTGCAGTGTAAATTAGAATATGAAAATACAGTAATAAATACAGTAATAATCCTAAACCTTTCTGTTCCCTGTAGTGCCTCCCTCAGCCAATTAGGATAAGACTCCAACTTACAACATATGTAGGTAACAGGTAGGTAACAGTGCTCGCATCCTGGAGTGGAGTGCCGCCATATCTAAGAACTGTTCTTTATGTATAAAGCAGATCTGCTCCTCTTCCTGATCTCCTACCTCTGATGTTGTGAAGGATTTAGGTGCACAGAGAAGGGAGATAGAGTGCTGTATATAATTCTAAATTTCTAAAGCATGCGTGCATCGTTTAGGTCTACGCCGACTCCCCCTCCAGACACTCTGCCTGGTGAACTGCTGCGCAACGCAACAGAGAGGAACACTGCGGTCGCAAGTAAATATGGAGGAAAGAGTGAAAATGTGCCGCTCAATCATCACTGTATATTTTAGTACATAAACCCCGTAATATCATCGCTGAATCCTCTTCTAGTCGCACAACACACTCAGGATCTGCTATGTACTACCACCTAAATACATCTGTGGGATTCTCTAGAGCTGCACCTCTTCTCTGGAACTCTCCACCTCGCTCCATCAGACTTTCCTCCAGTTACTCAAATCACAGAACAGAGAAGTTTTGATTGGCCAGCCATAGAGCCAGCATCCTATCTCACTCTTTGTCACACTCTTCCTTTAAATTGTAAGCTCTCATGGACAAGGCTCCCCTATCCTGTGTTTGGCATAGCTCTATATGGGAGGTCTCCTCACCCTTTACTTATTGTAAAGTGCTACGTATAACATTGGCAATTTATAAGTACTGTGCTGTACATTGTCTATAGCCCAACCAGATACCACGCAGTTAGCAAATCACATAACTTCCAAAATCGCAATTAGCCAAAGAGTAACACATGTGATGCTTATTAAACCTGATCAAATGAGCATAAAATACATCTTACTATAGACAGAATAACAAACACCACAGAGCACTATAGACTAATACAAGTGGCGGATGATGTTCATCCGCAGTTATGAACATTCATATAAATATTTAAAGGTGCTAATATCTGAAAGAGAATAAGACATACATGGTACAGGTACGAGGGAGGCAGGTACTGAAATCATAGGTAAAAATAACATATTTAGGGATTATGATCATGTGCTCACACTATCTACATGTCCATACAATTTCCTTAGCTTCCTTGTGAATAAAATATAGATTAACGTCACCAGCTCAGGGGTCCTGAGAGAATTATATCCAATAGGCTCCACTGGGAGCGACACACAAGCCTTTATATCATCCAGGAACAGGAAGTTCTCTCTCTTTTGTTGCAGGAAATCCCTACATCCCGCCCTGTCACGTGTTGTATATCAATTATGTGTGTCTTGAATTGAGTTACTAACCTTCTTATTCCTTATTCAGACGCGGTACAGTTAAGTTAGCGCATGGGATTCTGGGCCGGTTGGCTGACCCCATGTTTGGTTGTATAGTATTAGCTGATTAGCTGATCGTGCATCCCCTTATTCTCCACCATCAATTAAATCTGCGGCCTTGATGCACCAAAATTCAAACCTGTGTCTGAGTCTTTTTTCAGTTATTAAGTTGGTATCTTTATACTAAGTGTTAGAAGGTGAATGTGCAGAGGGAGAATATGAGCCGTTTGGCGTTTTGGTATTTATGCATTATTGGGAGGGGATCAGGAGTGATGTGTAGAGTCAGAGATGTGAGTAGGTTTGTACCAATGTATGTACGGAGAGGGGGGGTGTAGAAATATGACTGAGGAGTCTTCTCCAGTAGAGTGGTCTGAATGTTCCTATATAGAACAGAGAATGATGGATTAATGGTGAGGTGATGATCAGTGTCATCTTTGGTGTCCACAAGTTATACGACATAAAGTGTACAGAATGTACATACTACACATCCCTAACAAATCATCAGACTCCGGGTGATCACTGACTGATTGGCCGCGTGATAATTAATACTGACAACAAACTCTGAACAAAACAGGGTTTCAAGCAGATGGAGGTATGGACTGAATTTCTCTATAGTAGAGCAATGTAAACATGCATGTGATAGACATAAGGATATCCTTATAAAGAACTAAGGATCAAATAGGGCTTGAGTATACCATAGGTTAAAAAATGGGCAGACTAGATGGGCCAAGCAGTTCTTGTCTGCTGTCAAATTTTATGTTTCTATGTACAAAAGCTTAATATACTGAATGTTTAGTCCTATTTAGTAAATTGAGTCTTATGTAAAAGGCCACTAAGTCTAAAATACGAGCTAATCCCTATGAGCAACCAATAGAATTCATGAATATATGGCAGTTAATATCGCAAGGTGCCTTTCAGATTGGATCAAATTACATTTTAGCTATACATTTCCTTTAACCTTCATTAAAGGCCAAGTATTATTTTTAGTTGATGCAAACATGGAACCTCTATAGTTCTCCACCCTTGTCCACTGCAATGCTGGTACTCCTGTCACTAAGAACTATCGTCTATCTCATAATATTCTAAACTTGCAAATGTGCATTATTTGTAGAAGGAATTGTACAATCCTTATGGATTGATGAATTATCTACATATGAAACATATAACTGTGTGCACACATGTGTATGGAGCACGTTTATGTGAGACTATATGATCCAGGCCCTCCTAACCGTGTAAGTCTGCAAAACAAAAAAACAAACTTGATTGTTGGGGTCAGAATAGAAATAAAAGTCCCAGCTTATGACACATGAGATCTACAGGAAAATGACACCTGTCAAACTATTGTACTTCACCGGTCAACAAAGGCTGATCCTAACCAGCAGCCCCAGGGCAATCAGTCCATTGATAGAACACAGGAAACTGCTTCTCTCTCACCGGAGAGTGGAGGGGATTCCCAGGACACAACGATTGTTGTCACAAAGTCAGAAAATGACACAACAATGGTGGATTACTATTATTGGGACCTGGGTACAAATGAAAGTCACCAGCAGTAACATGACACGTGCAAGCATTTGGTAATAAGAACTGGGAGTCTGAAAATATCAAAGATAGTTTGGAGCCTGAATGGTGAGAAGTAACCGGGCTGGTCGGCTCCTGAGCCCAGGACAATGTCCGAGCAGGAGAAGGGGATACAACGTAACTGAGATTAACACTGACGTTACTGGACATGGAGAGAGTCTCCCAGATTCTAATCCTTTATTGTGATTAGAAATTAAACACAACTAAACCAGCATGAAATCATTTAATAGTCTTAACTATAAACAGTAATGTTACAGCTGACTCCTATGTTATTTATTGACGTTGACGGAAAAATGATTAATACGATTGGAGTGAATTGAATTTATTTTGACTTATTGTGATTCTTTAAATGTTTTGCAGCAAATCCTAATAAACCTCCACAATGATTAAGGACGAAGATCCTAATTCAAAGTTGTAGACATTTGCGCACAGAACATATGCAGGAAAAGATGCAAAGTTGAGTCGGATACATCTACACTATATTGGTAGTATTTGCGCCTGAAGACGCCAGGAATACACATGTGTATACATAGGTCTAACGATCATGGTACGAGATGCGGCTGACAGAGTTAGTAGTAATCTCTAAATTCACATTACCCAATTTGTACACAATATAATAATGTAACGATGTGTCGTATATACTAGAGAGAATATTGTCTGGACAGTTATTAAAAAAAAGAAAATTATTAATACATTCAAAGTCACATTTGCAATATAAAATGTAAAATGTTATTAAATACAAACACCGTCACATTCGCTGTTTACCTTTTCTAAAAATCTACTTCCTTCCTGCAGCTGTCCAAATGGAAATTAAGTAATTTGAACACATGGCCGTTACTTCACTGTAATCAGCCAGTTTGAAGCAGCTATCCCTCATCATCATCATCATCCTCATCCTCTTCATCCTCATCATCATCATCATCCTCATCCTCTTCGTCCTCATCATCATCATCATCATCCTCTTCATCATCATCCTCATCATCATTACTGAATTTGTTGTACCAGTCCTACAGTAGAGACATGGCTCCTAAGGTGTATCTGCGGATGTGTCTGTGTCCACATTTATCACGTCATAGTTATAAGAACACACTCTTAGTGCCCACCTCTGTTCCAGCTCTCTTGGTGTACGAGGATGCAAGTCAATGATATGGAAACTCTACATATGGTCACAGGCATTGTGGGTGCACATGTGCAGAGATCTGCAGTAATGCGGGTTTTATGCGCAACTCAGTGTGTCTAACTCTTTGATCATTGCTTTAAAGCCAAAAGCTGGAGCAAGACATATGGCAGAAAAACAAGTAACTTTGAGATGCGTAAAACTAGAATCAACGTGGCTGCGTGTGCTCCAGTTGGCCACGCGCTTACTGTACATTGCCTACTGCTAAACGCCTCTTCAACGTAGATGCAGTGAACATCGCTGGGTTCACTGGCGTATGTCCCGGTTCTGGCCATACGCAGAGTGATTTTGCGTACTATATGCACACAGGCGTCAGATACGTCCTTTAATGAATCAGGTCCACTATGTTTATCCTGTCCCAATCACTAGTGTGACACCAGTCTTACACCTTCAGTATCAGGAGGACCTAGTGATGGCCAAAATAACCTTCACGGCCAGAGGAACATTCTCCCTTTATTCCTACTTCTCAGGATCATCACAGAAAGCTCACGCGGTCTTAACCGCAGACTAATCTGTGATTGGACAGTTATGCCCTAGCGAATTACCAATAATGAACTAACCTGTCGCTTGGACCGTGGTGATACCAATACTATAATATAAAGCAGATAGTTGCTGTGAGCCGTTATCTCTCTGTAAGTGTAATGAAGGACTAAGAGCCAAATGTAGACGGACAGATCTCCTTAGATTCATGGAGTTGATGGTGGACTCAATGATTGTGAGACCTTCAGGTCCTTTGGCTTCAAAGCAAACCCAGATCCTCAAACTCCACTACTGCACTTGACAGCTAGTACGAGGTCATTGGGGTGATTCCCCATGTTTGGCTTTTGCCAACAATGATGTTGGAAATTAAGACCAAACAGCTTCCCTTTGGTGTCTTCTGTCCAGAGGACATTGTTCCAGATGTCATATTTTGGAAAACCTATGTCTGATTTTGGAGAGAAGGAGCTTTCTCCTTGTTTGACCTTTCAAGAAAGTGATACTACTTCCGTCTTTTTATGATGGTAGAGTCATGAGCTTTAACATTCACAGAAATCACTGGAAATAACTATTGGGTTCTTTGCAATTTCTCTACCATAAGGTCTGATCTATGGTTGGCTTTGTTGGGATGCTCACTCCTGGGGAAATTGTTAGCTGTTTTCAGTGGTCTCCATTTGTAAATAATTTTTGTCAATGTAGAATGGATTGAAAATGGCCTTAACCCTTTCTGTGCTGATGAAGAGCAGTCTTATCTTCTGAGACGGTGGCAGACATCTCTTCTCCTTGGCACGGTAGTAACACAAAAACGATTGCCCCAAAACAACTGCCGCATGTTTATGCTTTTGTATGGAGCTGATAGCCCTTCCAGATGATCAATAATTAGATGCACTTGATAAGCACCACCTGGCTCAAATTACAGACTTTACTGATATGGAAGCAGGAAGGGTGTACTTCATGTTTCGCAAATGGCTTCTTAATGTTGCCTTGTTTTTTGGAAAAATTATGACAAGATCAAATTTTAGGATTAGATTATTGTTTTGTCCTGATATGCAAAAATACAGGTTTGAAAGAGGGTGTTCTTGCTTTTATCACACTTAGGGGCATATTCAATTGTTTTTTTTCCGTTAATATGGTAATAGTTAGCTGGATTGCAGCTCGCAGCTCAGGGAGCTGCGAGCTGAAATCCAGCGAGAAAATTACCATATTAACGGTAATTACCACAATTACCGTAATAACGGCAATCGTGCGCGGACCGCGAGATTTTTGGCGTTTCCGCCGAGAATTGATTATGCCCCTTATAGTGACTTGTTTTCTGCATGTGATATACTGTATATGTTTCCCTTTCTTTAAATTGTTGTACAGATGAAAAATCTCCCATAAAAGCAAAAGACGAAAAACATTAAGTGAAATGCACAGCGGCTGCCTCCCATATCCCCCCCCCCCCTTCGCCTGTCACATGGAAGGGTCCAGTTCACAGCCATTACTCAGGAAGTCATTGGTCTCAGAGCCCCAACAGTCATTTCTCAAAAGCTTTAAACTGGAAAAAGTAAAATTCAATTTCTGGACAGCGAAAGTGTGACATGTGCGGTATTAAGGCAGCGGCAGAATTACATCTATGTAATACTCTATCACTTCTAGCTACTTAATATGTTTGGCTAGGTGGACAGGGGTAAAGGAGGAGACAGGACTTCTGAGATGCAAAATGGTCAAAGCAGAATTTCCAGACAGAAAGGTTCATTTGTCAGCTGCAAAAAATTCAGAGGTGGAATGTGTTTAATCTTTCCACAAATATGTCGCTGTTGTGGACATACAGATCGTCATCATCATCATCTTTAGGACAAGAGATACAAGAGACACAATAGAATTAATATAAATTGATACAATAGACTATAGAGAAAGCAACTATATAAAAAGACACAACTAGGACAAAGGAAACATTACAAAGAGGATGAGGACACAGGAGGTAGAGAGGGTGACACGTGTGAGAGTTTAAGAGGACTGGGGTAGTAAACGGAGATGATAGAGGTGGAGTGAAAGGGGCAGGTGGAGTGTGAGGAGGGGGCGGGGTAAGCAAGTATGAAAAGGTGAATTTTGAAGGAGCGTTTGAAACATTTGAGATTGGGGGTGAGTCTGATTGGGCGGGGCAGGCAAAGTCCTGTAGTCTGAGGTGTGAGGTGGTGATAGGTGATGAGAAGAGGTGGAGCTGAGTGACAGAACGCAGTGGGAGACTAGGACAATATATCTCGCCAAGGTTGGAGATGTAGGAAGAAGAGGCATTACAGATGGCTTTATACGTGAGGGTAAATAACTTGTATTCTGGAGGAAATGGGGAGCCAATGGGGAGCCAATGGGGAGCCAATGGAGGGCTTTGCAGAGAGGCACAGCGGTAGAGGAACGCCCGGAGAGGAAGATTAGTTGTGATGCCGCATTCTATCAGGCAAGTCATAGAGGAGAAGATTGCAATAATCCAGATGGGTGATGACAAGTTCATGATACAGAAGATCACATGTGTTTTATCAAAAGATAACGGGAGTGAATTCGACTTGGGCGCAAATGCATTTGCCTGTAGCAATTTTGGCACAATAAATTTGTCACACAACCTGCAGCAGTATTTTGATCTGCACTGGCGGCCCCTTGTGATTTGAGAGGTGGATGAGGGGCGTCCACATGCCGTAGAGTGAGCCCGTGCAGATGCACTCTAATCACGCTACTTTGATATACGTCTTAACTTGGGTTGCGCATGCTTTCTGAAATATGTTCCTTACCTAGCATAAAATAATTTAGATACAGCAGACTGCGGTATGTACCATGTTATAGATATAAGTTGTTAGTGTAGATAAGACGCCATCATATCAAGGTACATTATCCTGTGATCTAAGAACCTTATATTACTAAGTCTGATGTACAACAGAGGTTGCTGTGATTGTCTTTAGTGTCTGTATCCTGTGAGGTACTAGCTCTATTGTTACACATGCCCTAAGATACACATGACACAAAATTAAAATCTACAGACATATAGTTGCATGTACACAAATGATAATCATGGGCAGCACGGTGGCTCAGTGGCTAGCACTTCTGCCTCACAGTGCTGGGGTCATGAGTTCAATTCCCGACCATGGCCTTATCTGTGTGGAGTTTGTATGTTCTCCCCGTGTTTGCATGGGTTTCCTCCGGGTGCTCCGGCTTCCTCCCACACTCCAAAAACATACTGGTAGGTTAATTGGCTGTTGACAAAATAATTGTCTGTCTGTGTTAAGGAATTTAGACTGTAAGCTCCAATGGGGCAGGGACTGATGTGAGTTCTCTGTACAGCGCTGCGGAATTTAGTGGCGCTATATAAATAAATGGTAATAATAATAATAATCTTTTACATTTATCATTAATTCACCAGTAATATGAGAGGTATAACTGTATGTACATTAAGAGAAGGAACACCCCGATACCCCGTCTGCCTCAGTTACTGCCATTAACCTGCTAATCCACGTGATTGTTCCACACACATCAAGCAGAAACAGGCATTTAATGTCACACAACTACTATTGTCACTGCAAGACTAAACTGTATTTTTGCAGTTTCAATAATGACCTTCTACTAATAACACAATAGAAAATAGTTTGTAATCTTTATCTTAGAAAATCAATGCAGTAAGTGGTCAGTAATGTAGTAAATCCCAGTCAGACCCAGTTATAGCAGACTCCAAACTAATGTGCTTTATCTGTCATTACATTGTAGTTCCTGAATATCACAGTATTAGTCAGTTGCTGTTTAGGTATTTTTACTGAAGTTTCAAACTGCAATCGCCTTAAATCAGATAGAGATGGCCCGTGGCTCTCCAGCTCATGTAGAACCACAAGTCCCAGTGTGCCCTGCCTGTCAAAGACAGCTGAGGAGTTGCATTCCTGCTCTGAATGGAATTAGATATCATCAGTTCAAGGGGGGGGGATTGTCATTAGAAAAAATAATTTCTATTCTACCAGGTGCTTGAGTGACAGCAGCATTAATGTTCCCAAGACCCCCTCCCAGGACAAGTCACAGGATTGTCACTTTCTCTTCCTATCCCTTCTAGTGTGAGCACAAGTAGGACCCTGCCCTTGTCCAGTATATGGGAACAGTCTGTGAATGTGACGGATGAGTAGGACTCCTGGGGTATCAGCACCAAGGACAGCGGCTGATAGTGATTGTATTACATCAGCAGAGTTCTTATGTCTATCTCTGAGTGTGATGATCAGAAGCTTGTACACTGCTCTCATCACACAGGAGATCATCACTTCATCCTGACACTATTCTAGCAGGATACACGGTGCAAGGACAAGATATAAATACAGGACAGTTATATAGAGGCCCTGTGTGACCATCAGATTCAGGGGACTCGTCTTCACAGACAGTCCCTCTGCCGCTCATATACTTTATTACGTAGGATATCTAAACAGTGATCTATACATTGTAACCTCCTGAAGTCAAATATTTATATCCTGACTATTCTGTTATATAATGTAATCAACAATTATTATAATAAACACTATATATATATATATATATATGTGCACTATACATTTGAAATGACTAAACATTTTGTAAACCTCTTTTTGTCCAGTTTGACCCGTTCATGACCAGAGTAAACTTTACAAAAAAAAATATTTCATGGACACATAGGTGTAATATTCTGCAGCCTATTTCAATAAGTATTTCATATAGGGAAAACTCTGCAGATTGTAGAACAGTCATGGACTTGCCCTAAGTGTGTCCTGTGACCTCCTCCATGTATAGCGACACTTTATATCTTCATTAGACTCTTTATGTGGACTTAATAAAGAGTCTGTAAATGTTTATGTTTCTTTTCCCACTTTATAGCTTTTTTATGGCTCCTATTCTCCCCATCAGCTTCGTTTTATTGTGTAGTAGAAGTGTGAGTGTTAAGCAATGCTCCAATACCGAAGGAGGACTGGCCTGAGCCACAGTTATGGTTATTATGCCAGAATTCTCTCTAACTTTAAACTTCTTTTTTACACATCAATGACTTTATCTACGGTATTCTTAAATAAAAACATGACTTTATTACAACTAAACAGTATTTCACATCTTAACCCAATGTTTCTTAAAACATGTTATATCTTAATTTCTTCCCTCAGGTTATACACACACACACACAAACACACACACACACACACCTACACACACAGACACACACACACACACACACACACAGAAACACCTACACACACACACACACAAACACACACACACACACACACACACCTACACACACAGACACACACACACACACCTACACACACACACACCTACACACACAGACACACACACAGAAACACCTACACACACACCTACACACACAGACACACACAAACACCTACACACACAGACACAAAGACACACACACACACACACACCTACACACACAGACACACACACACACACACCTATATATTCTCTACACCCTTGTACCTTTCCTCATTCCTGATAATGTGGTTTACAATGTGTTTTTATGTAAATAGCTCACCAAAGTGGCTATAACATTTTAAGAATATTTTATACTACAATGCACACTATAATGTTATGACATGTATAAAACATACAATACATACAGCCGTACTGAACATCTTATCCGGCAACAGTCTCAGGCACTCCTACCATCTGTGATCAAGGCCAAATGTCACCCTGCTTTTTTTGCGGGCACAAGGGCAGAGATCAGTGGGGATTCAGAAAGGATTAAGGACCCTTTTGATCTTTCACTTAAAGACAGTCCAGCAAGAACCACAATTCCCAGTCAGTCCTGTTAATCCAAGTCTTTATGCCTCATCCATTTCCCACAATGTTAGGTTCTGGGTTACAAGATGGAGCCAGTCTCCATGGCTGCCCCAATTGGAAAACTTTATCTTATGGCGGTGATTTTAGGACCTTATACCCCCCCTGCTGGTGATGGCTTCCTGAAATCCAAAGGGACTTGTACTATGGGCACAAACAGTGTTCCACAAGGAAACATAATCACATGAGAAAGGACTGAAATCCTCCCAGTATTAATCCTGTAGTGTCTTTTAGGGATTATCCTACTAACTGGCACTACCAACTTGCATAGACCGACCACTAAATCACAAAGCCCAGGATAGTAGTTGTTGTCTGCTGGGCTTCCGTGAAAGGGAGGAAATTCAGGAGGATATAAAGCTCTCAGGCTGGCTACAGCTGTTTCAAGATGGATTTAACCATTATTAACAGTGTCTGATACCCCAACTCTCATCACACATGCATATCAAAATGCGTCGATGCTTACAGCATTTCCCAGACTTGAGGGCCCTTACGCCTGTAGAGGTGGCCTAGGGCAGGTAGCGTAATTTGAGAACAGTAATGTAGTGTACACATAATGAGACTTGGCGGCATCTCAAGATTTGCTTCTTTTGAGGCGTATCTGTTGCAGACGCTGGATGCACGATGCAGCGAAACGCGTTGATGATGATGACGACCAGCAGCACTATCAGCGGCGAGCCGATTGTCCCTTCTAGCTGATAGTACTTCATTCATTAGTCTGCTGCTCTATCATAGGAAGTTGCGACTCTCTATTGACATGACATCATTTATATTTCCACTTGGACGACCTCAGGAAAGAGGAGCTCATTTTTAAAGGGGAAAAGAACAGATATTTGTATTTAATTACATTTTATATGGTAAATGCAAATTTTGACTTTATTAATTACACTGGTAAGGTAGGATTCTCTTGTACATCAGACACATGATTACATTACTATATTGTGTACAAATAGTGTAATGCAAAGTCGCAGTTACTACTAACACTGTCAAGTCGCTATCTCTGTACTATTGTGAGGTATGAGCATACACACGTGTTAACACGCTAGTGATGAACCGCTGGACTGAACATGTAAGAATGCTTTTTTAAGCGTCTGTCTTTTTGCACATACAGTCGGGACGCAAATACGGCTAAATCTAAATGATCCCTAATATGTCAAATTTCTTTTAAATGTTGTTTTGTCTTCACAGATGTTGTGGTTTACTAGGTAACTATATTACGGGCAGACATCTTTCATAAGTCATCCTATTATGAATGCATTTTTCATCATAGGAGCACAGAGCTCACAAATTGATTATTCCCAGAGTAAAAGGCCTGTGGGACTCTAAGCTCATTGTTTTTGTCTCTCCAAGCAGAATTGATCAACAGACTGAAATCCAGAAACTGACCCGCACCCAAACACTGCCCCTTCCCCCCACATTATTAATAGCGCTGGTGTCGCTTTCCTCCGGGTAATTCTTAGATAAACTCCCAAGAGTAAAGATGTGTTTTCTACTGAGCACTAAGACTCATTTAACTTTACGATAAGACCCCATCTCTAACCACGATGAGAGATGTCCTCCCGCTCTCCGTGTCTATCACTCAGGCCGTCTAGACACAACACAACCAGGACACAACCAGAGTCAGTTTACTAATGTTTCCTCTATCTCTCATCTGCTCCAAGTCAGGCTGCAGACAGGACGGGCTGAGATAGACACCGGGAGATGTATACGGAGGGCTGGATATAGTCGTCTTATGCACATGAGGCTGGAAAATGCAATCACTGTCACACCAGAAGCCATCTATATCCCAGCATGCCCCAGACATATAATACATATCAGGCAATAATATACCTGCCACTTATGTTATAATACACAGGTGATGTTATATGTGGATAAACTACTGTCAATAACATTATTTCTGGTGTTATTACTTTCAGTAGGAAAACTTATGAATTATAAGGAATATTGAACTCCCTATTGTGAATGATCACTAATATTAGAAGTAACCTCGGCTTCTGTGACCTGTATAAAAGCTTTCCTATGGTAACCGAACTCCTTGGTGTCTTCTGATATCCATATAATTTACAGTAATGAGAACATTATCCCATTTATAATCAGTGAGTTGTGATGTCACGTTCACCAGTCACTGCCCAGCCCCTCCTGACATCTGGATATATTTCTTGTTTGCCGACAGCTGTAGATTCTGTTGGATACTCACAAGCTGAGGATCAGCAAGAACAACACAACAACTGTACATTGTCCCTCTACCCACAATGCACTCTGATCGTACAGTAACAGGTTCTATTACAATATAACATTGGAAATCATATTATCGCTAAGACAACCCGTGTTGGCATGGGACACTAACACAAAGAATAACGTGACATAAGGGGGTGATTCAGAGAAATGCAAAAGTTGCTTTTTGATTTTGACATACCAGACGTAAAGACTGGGTACAAATGGTAAACACACTATGGCGCCTATTTATCATTTGGTGTTTTCAGGGCTTCTCCCAATACATCAAGGGTTAGGCTCCTCCGATGAACACTTTTTCCAAGTTTCGCCTTTAAGAAGGGTCCCGGCCAGAATCCTTTTTGTCTCAGGATGGTGGTAGCGGTGAAAACTAGGGAGAAGCTGCCCCGCAAAACCGTATTGGTCTATATATTGAGGATTGCAGCTGGAATTGGTTACGGTACCAGCTTTATCTCTTGGGGCACAGCCTGGCAACGTCAATGCCACCTCTTGCTCACTGTAGAAAAACTGCTGCGCTCGGATTTCTGATGAAAATCTATTCTGCAAACTATCTCTATGACTCAGCATCCTGTATCATTAAACATGTCAGGATGGAAAATCGTATTGCGCCCAAAATCTCCATGTCTGTCTATCATTTGGAATAAAATAAGTTGAGCGGCATCGGACGTCTCAGGGCATCTATCTTGCTGAGTGCGATCAGTGAAATAGTGATCCCTGGAAGTCACATGAAACATGATATCATTATTCATCTTCAGACTGCTCCCAAAACTAAAGGTGGGGCATCAGTTGGCATCCCGGATTTCTAAGGCCCGGGGCCAAGCTGTAAATATGTCTCATGTCCCCAATTCTTACCTATTGCTTGGACAAGAAGCTCAAACTCTGGATGCATTTGGATTATGAAGGACAGTGGGATTCAGATCCTAGCAATGATTTATTGCATTTAACATGGGGAATAATTTGTAATCTTAGGACAATATCCATGTAACCCATCACATGGTCTAAGGCTGGGTACACACTACAGGATTTTTGTCCAATAATCGGCTCAACCAGCCGACATACGACCGCTCGTTCAAAAGTCGGGTCAGTGTGTGTAGTGACACGATGGTAGAAAGTCTGCCCAAATGGACGATTGTTACCACATTTGGTTGGTCGTACCGTTAAATATTTTTGTTCCAATCTCGTTTTCGTTGTGTAGTGTGTATAAACTTCCGACCGATCCACGACGAAATTGCAATCATTGCTCACGACAACATAGCTGTAAAAAGTGGCTAAAGGGACGTCCGCTCTTCCCTTTATCGTCTAAAACAAGGCTAGTGTGTATGCAGTCCATGGACCGAGCGATTGGACCATCGATCGCATGTAAAATCGAAAGGCATAAAAAGTTGGTGGAAAATTCTGTAGTGTGTACCCAGCTTTAGAAGTCCTATGCTGAAATATGGACAGTCACTGCAATCCTGTACATTTAATTGACTTATAATAATCTTTTCTGCAGATAATTTCAAGGACCCCATAAGCAGCTCAAACACTCTTTTATCTCGATCTGCAGGGGATAAATCAGTTTTAAGTTACAGCTATTAGCAAGTTCTGGTCGTACAATGGACTTGGTCACTCGGAGAGCCTAAGATCCCCATAGCAGTCTTATCAGTCTGGGTAATAACCAGAGACATAACGACACAGGTATCTCCGTTCTCTCTCTCTCTCTCTTGGATTTTATGGGCTCTGAACTGCTGCCCATCAGACCCCAATTTATTTTGCTGGTTTTTAATTGAAACAGGCTCAGGTATTGACTAACTATCAAAAATTCATATCCACACAGCATTTAATTTCCGGCGTCTCAGCATTCTCCCGGAGAGTCCCCATTATTCCTGATAATTTTATTATAAAAGGTAACTGTCACGCAGACAAGGAGAGATGCTAATGGTCCCAGAAGAGGGAGATTAGAAGAAGGTGCGGTGGGTGGGAGCAGGGACAGAATTATGAAAAGAACCCAGAGGAATTGACTTCATTTTTTTTATTATTATTTAAAGGCAGGAATAAAAGAAATGAATGTCTCCTCCGGGCTGGAGAACAGTTTAAATTATTTGATTGACTATTTAATACTAATATAATTTTGATGATGAAGAATCCTGTCAGTGCGTTCTCACCTCATTACCACGGAGCGAGGGAAGAGCAGAAGGCAGATATAAATACGAGGTGATCTATGTACGATAACGCACCTTGTAGGGAGCGAGACCAGCTATTAGGCTATTCTCTGCGTATAGCAGCCGACTAACTGGGTGACTTTCCATTCGCCTGTGTATTAATTACCTCCATCACTGTTCCATCTGCGAGACGCTCTCTGTAGTTCTGATCTGTGGAAATTGCACCATTTCACATTCTCATATAATGAAGAGCAGACAGGGAAAATGGAACTTATTGTTTTATGGTTGTGTTTTGGCCGTATCAATATGGAATTATTTACACTATGCACAAAAATGTTAAAGAAAAAACAAATAAAAACAATTGCAATTTATTTGGACATTTATTTGGACATTAGGTTGTAACCGTTCTTTGGTTTTTACCCCAAGTTTTTTATTAGATCACTAATCCTATTGTAAAATCTTGTATCCTGTTGATTGTACAGCGATAACCTCTTGTAACTATGTATTGTATCTAGAGATGCTCAGGCTCAGTTTCCCGAGAACCGAATATACCAGAACTTACAGGATCCGAGTACCGAGCTGAGCTGGCTCGGTACCTTCGTGCTTTTTCGTATTTGAAAACGAGGCAAAATGTCATTGTGATGTTGTCGGATCTCAGATCTCGCGAGTTTTAGATTCCTTTTTAAGATTCAACATTACTTAGGGAGGGCCCAAGGACAATTCCATCTTGCACCATTATTCTGCTGTGTACCAATGTGTCCTAGTGTCCTAAATGTGCTAGGAACTGCCGTGTGTTTGTGTCATTGCTCTGTCGCTTACCATCCAGCCAGGTCGCTGCAGTATTTGTCCGAAAGTGTATGAAAATAATATTGTGACCTGTGAGGTGGTCAAAATTGACTGCAAATGACTTGAAATGAGTGTTATTAATGTTAATAATAATGTAGGAACAAAAAAGGGCAAAATTATGTGATTTTAGCATATTTTAGGATTTTTCCTAAAAATTCCAAAACCAAAACACACAAGGGCAGTTTTTCCAAAACTAAAACCAAAACACGAAGCTAATCCAGATCCAAAACCAAAACCAAAACCAGTTCACGGGGTCAGTGAGTATCTCTAATTGTATCCTACTCCTGGTTAATAAAGAGCTGTTAGAAGAACAAACAATTGTAAAATTGCGAGAAGCGATTTACAGATGAATGAAACTGCCACAAATTGTTACTTTATCTCAATTTCTATTCTTTTTTCTTGTCAATCAGTTAGAAAAACATTAACAGTAAATTGCGGCAGCCGTGCAGATTTTTGGTGAATCGACTGGAGTAAATTCCTGTTCCAGTTGGTATATAACAACCAGGACAGACAGCCTGAGCCTGATACAGATACAAAGCAGATGAGTATATTTCAGGCGCAAACAGGATGAAGAAACTTCCTAGTAAGATAACATGAATGTACTATAATTATTCTTACTCATTCAACAATATCTCACACAGTTCATATACATGGTGGGGTATCCAATCCCAAAAACACATATATGTATGGCCCAAATATATGGGACTCTCACTGTTTAGAGTTAGGACCACCCTATTAGCCCTATTAGCAAAAGCACCGTGGAGTGGCGGTGGCTTTAACATACATTTGCAAAATGTGTGCAACTAAGACTTTTGCATTTTTATCTACAGTAAGAATGGCAGATCTGTTGCTGGCTATAGCAGTGTGCTGGGGGATCTCTCTGTGTTTGTTCCTTTTAGGATAACCCCACCCTTTCACGCACCTGCTATAGCCTATAAATTGATTTGAGCAACTTCCATATCTTTATTTGTCTGAGAGGCATGTTGGTGTCAGTAGCTGAGGGGGAGTGCTGACATTGGATTGCTATTTGGAGGCTTCTGGGGTACCTCTTTGGTAAGTTAGCTCTTAATTTAAAAACACATATATGTATGGCCCAAATATATGGGACTCTCATTGTTTAGAGTTAGGACCACCCTATTAGCAAAAGCGCCGTAGAGAGGCGGTGGCTTTACTCAAAATAGTGATCAGCGCACGGTGAACTGAAGGCGGTGGCTTTAATATACATTTGCATCTTTATCTACAGTAAGAATGGCAGATATGTTGCTGGCTATAGCAGTGTGCTGGGGGATCTCTGTGTGTTTGTTCCTTTTAGGATAACCCCGCCCTTTCACGCACCTGCTATTGCCTATAAATTGATTGAGTAACTTCCACTTCTGTATCTATAATATATAACAACACCACAAGATAGGTGTTTATAACAAATGTAAAATAAATATCAGGGAGCCTGCCCCTTCCAATATGTTTACTCTCTCTCTCTATATATATATATATGGAAGCTATGGGAATATATTCAGGTCTCTTCTAATGCTGTGGATCAAATGCTTTCAGCTGTCTGTGATCCCGTTGGGAGACAAAATCATGTCCAGAACTAACATTACCTTTTAAAATCACTGATTTAATTCTCATACATTCAAACAGGGGCCGTTAAAAACAATAAAACATATAAAAATAATAAAGTTTGGAGGTGCGTGCGGTTGTGTAGTGTCACCGTGCATGAGAGAGCTCTGTGCATGCCCGGCAGTACAGTACTAAGGTCTATCAGGACTCAGGACTTTAATCTAGAGAGAAGTGAGCATAATACATCTGCGCATACACACATACAATGGGCTCATGATCAGGCCCGGCGCTCCCATTAGGCAACCTTAGGCAGTTGCCTAGGGCGCAGGGACCTGCAGGGCGCCGCTGACTAGATTTTCTAATCTAGTCAGCGCCTCGGGAGAGAAGTGCAGCGGCGCGGGGTGCCGCCGCTGTTTTTCAGTGTCCGCTGCGCATCTCCTCACACATGATCACTGACGTCAGTCATGTGATAGTCTGTCCGGCGGCACCTCTGTGAAGTATCACACTGTCTGTCATTGACAGACATTGTGAATAAAGTTCTTCCCGACGCCCCCCCTCCCCTCCCAGCATGCATCGCTCCGCCTCCTGTGTGAAGAAGGCAAGGAGCAGCTAGAGAAAGAAAAGGTAAATAAAATCGAATTATTTATTTATTTATTTAGTGTGTTCGGGGGGCGGCGAAATTTTGCCTAGGGCGCCGAGAACCCTAGCACCGGCCCTGCTCATGATACACATACAATGGGCCTTGATCATGTTCAGACGTCAGTCTGTTTCCCGTATCTTGTGTGAAATAGCTCCTCGAATACTCAGAAACTGACCTTATGCCAATGAACGCAATTGCAGGTAATTGATGTCTGAATGCAAACGACTGGGAGGACTGGGGGTAGGAAGCAGCGGATGAAGGTGGGCCGTGTACAGTGAGGACTGGGAGTAGGAAGCAGCAGATGAAGGTGGGCCGTGTACAGTGAGGACTGGGAGTAGGAAGCAGCGGATGAAGGTGGGCCGTGTAAGTGAGGGCTGGGGGTAGGAAGCAGCGGATGAAGGTGGGCCATGTACAGTGAGGACTGGGAGTAGGAAGCAGCAGATGAAGGTGGGCCGTGTACAGTGAGGACTGGGAGTAGGAAGCAGCGGATGAAGGTGGGCCGTGTAAGTGAGGGCTGGGGGTAGGTAGCAGCGGATGAAGGTGGGCCGTGTACAGTGAGGACTGGGAGTAGGAAGCAGCGGATGAAGGTGGGCGTTGTACAGGGAGGACTGGGAGTAGGAAGCAGCGGATGAAGGTGGGCCGTGTAAGTGAGGGCTGGGGGTAGGAAGCAGCGGATGAAGGTGGGCCGTGTACAGTGAGGACTGGGAGTAGGAAGCAGCGGATGAAGGTGGGCCGTGTACAGTGAGGGCTGGGGGTAGGTAGCAGCGGATGAAGGTGGGCCGTGTACAGTAAGGACTGGGGGTAGGAAGCAGCGGATGAAGGTGGGCCGTGTACAGTGAGGACTGGGAGTAGGAAGCAGCGGATGAAGGTGGGCCGTGTACAGTGAGGGCTGGGAGTAGGAAGCAGCGGATGAAGGTGGGCCGTGTAAGTGAGGGCTGGGGGTAGGAAGCAGCGGATGAAGGTGGGCCGTGTACAGTGAGGACTGGGAGTAGGAAGCAGCGGATGAAGGTGGGCCGTGTACAGTGAGGGCTGGGGGTAGGTAGCAGCGGATGAAGGTGGGCCGTGTACAGTAAGGACTGGGGGTAGGAAGCAGCGGATGAAGGTTGGCCGTGTACAGTGAGGACTGGGAGTAGGAAGCAGCGGATGAAGGTGGGCCGTGTACAGTGAGGACTGGGAGTAGGAAGCAGCGGATGAAGGTGGGCCGTGTACAGTGAGGGCTGGGAGTAGGAAGCAGCGGATGAAGGTGGGCCGTGTAAGTGAGGGCTGGGGATAGGAAGCAGCGGATGAAGGTGGGCCGTGTACAGTGAGGGCTGGGGGTAGGAAGCAGCGGATGAAGGTGGGCCGTGTACAGTGAGGGCTGGGGGTAGGAAGCAGCAGATGAAGGTGGGCCGTGTACAGTGAGGGCTGGGAGTAGGAAGCAGCGGATGAAGGTGGGCCGTGTAAGTGAGGGCTGGGGGTAGGAAGCAGCGGATGAAGGTGGGCCGTGTACAGTGAGGACTGGGAGTAGGAAGCAGCGGATGAAGGTGGGCCGTGTACAGTGAGGGCTGGGGGTAGGTAGCAGCGGATGAAGGTGGGCCGTGTACAGTAAGGACTGGGGGTAGGAAGCAGCGGATGAAGGTTGGCCGTGTACAGTGAGGAGTGGGAGTAGGAAGCAGCGGATGAAGGTGGGCCATGTAAGTGAGGGCTGGGGGTAGGAAGCAGCGGATGAAGGTGGGCCGTGTACAGTGAGGGCTGGGGGTAGGAAGCAGCGGATGAAGGTGGGCCGTGTACAGTGAGGGCTGGGGGTAGGAAGCAGCGGATGAAGGTGGGCCATGTACAGTGAGGGCTGGGGGTAGGAAGCAGCGGATGAAGGTGGGCCGTGTACAGTGAGGGCTGGGGGTAGGAAGCAGCGGATGAAGGTGGGCCATGTGCAGTGAGGCTGATGCTGACACAGATGAGGCTGATTCAAGTCCTGGGTTTTTCTAAAGTACTTTATAGCCGGATCATTTGCACCAACGTCAGGGCAGTGTAAGTGCTGACTGATCATTATGAATGACACGGCATCGTCTTTGTATTAAAAACTACACGTATGTGCGCCTCTAGAACATGTGTGTGCAAGTAAGATTTACTATATAAACACACTATTTAATGTAAAAGATAAAAATTTAAAACCCATATTTTTATTAATGATTAGTGTTAATTGTTGTTCATTTATTTTATAATAAAACATTTTTTTATGTCTTGTGATGTGACCTTTTACTGACCAGATGCTTGTGTGTGTCCTGTACCGTGTTCTGTCTGTACATAGGTCAAGAGCGAACTTATACCGAGATTCAAATGGAAAAGTACCTTGACATCCTCTTGGGTTTAAATATCGTTGGAACTATGTACAATTTCTGTGCTCTTAGTTAAAATGCACTTTGCATCCGAAAATAAATCAGCTTATTTTCAGAATAGTAATGCTTACCCGGGTCATGGTTATCTTTATAATAATCTGTTTGATATTCTGAATTCACAAGTATCAGTATTTGTTTCATTCTAGACATATCTCCTCTTATCAGCAGTTTAACATTAAGAGGGTCAATTACAGTTTAAAACATGTGTTTTTTTTCTTTTGCATAAAATACAAGCACCAAAAATACATCCGTCTGTAGAAAGAATTCTGTGTATCGCTGACTTGCGTCTCATTACACGGAGGGAGGGGGCGGACAAGCGAAAGTCATGTACAGTAAGCGCATATTACCGGTTGCGAAAGAAATAGAGGTGGACGCAGGAAGTGTTTCTATTTATTTATTTTATTCCTTTTTAACACTGCAGAGGTCCGTGCTGATGATCAGCGGAAGCTTTGCAGGTCAAAATTATTATTGACATAATCCAAAAGGTCTATTATATGCGTTATAATGTGATGGAATCTGTAAGTAACGTGAATCAGAGCATTGTCAATTTAAAAGTGTAGAACTATCCGCAGATCGTCACCTGGTCCTTTTGTATTTCACACACTGCAGAAATAAATGTTAGTGTGAAACAATGGGGCATCATTCTAGTTGTACAATTAGCAACACCTTGGCACACAGAGTGTGAGACTCGGTCTCACATATTTATCTGCACCGTTATTTATGTCATTCTGGAAATAAAGTTATGTTTATTGTTTTTATATAACACAATACAATAGTATATGGATTTTTGGCAGATGCAGATTTCCTGACCAACGGCATTTACTATTCAATATTTGGTGCCTGATAGATAGGTACAAGTTTAATATATAATCTTTGTTGCATTTGACACCACAAATCAGTTTGACAAGAGCCTCATAGTGCTGCTGGGGACCCTGCTCCTTCCACTATATAACTCTCAGTCTGTGGCTCCCTGCTGCCTCCATTCCCCTCCTCACATCATGTCACTGCCCCTGCTCTCACTAACACAGTCATACAAGTGGAGCTCTGCGATGATCTGACACCGGAGCTGTGATCCCACTACAGATTACCAGGATGCTCAGACTTGTACAGTAACTCAGGCCGTGCTATAAAGGCACAGCCTGGATTCTGTGGATTTAGCAGTCCAGACGGCAGCATCTTGTAGCAGTGAAATGCTGCATGTGCAAGCTGGCCAGATGCCCCATATGGAGAGGGAGAGTCCCTCATTTGTTTCGAGCCTCTGAGATGACAGTGGCACATCTGCCCGCGGTCAGCGGTTCTAACAAGCGTGACATCACAGGATGTTACCCTGCAATCTGCAGCTCAATAAGCAGAAACACAGACAAATAGAAAGGCATTTAATTAGCAAGAAAACAACCTGTTCATTAACCATTTATTGCATCCCCAAACTCCATTCCAGTGTCAGGTTCCTTTTACTGACTTCCCTGTCCAGCCTTCAGCTTGTAGGGTTTAGTATATTAAAGTTACACAGCCCCTGGACAACAACAGGTTAATGAAATACCGCACTAAGGCTGCTCTTAAAGCAGGTGGGAGTTTTATTTAATTACAGTATAGTCATCTGTTGACGCTACAATGGATGGAGATGTATAGATGCCGGTATATGAGACAGGGTTATAGAGAGTGAATAGTACATGTAGAACGTGACAGTCAGTGGACACTGCTCTACGTCGTGGGTAAGGCCAGTGGGCTGCAGGTGGGTATTAATAAGAAGCACAGAGAATTACATCTGCTCTGGACTGGACTGCATCTGAGGTGTGTGCGCGGAGCAGGGTGCTAGAACAGAGCGCTGTGAAATTGGGGAGTCTACAGATTTATTGAGCAGGGCATTGAATTAAAGGGGATGTTTACAGATTAGAGGAGCTGGACTTTGATTGCATTCAGGTGATGGCAGTTAATGGATTTCTTTGGAAGGCTCTTAAAATAACTGCTGTAGAGATGTATTGGAGCTGTGGAACCTACAGTTACTTCCCTTTATGACTAATATTGATAAGAGAAAACTTAGTAAGATTAGCGGAATAAACCCTGTCTGTCCTCTGGGTATTAAACAGAATACTGCTTGATACAAAGTTACCTTTCCAGTGATTGTTGAGACTACATATAGAGGGGAATTCAATTGGCCGCGTTACTGGCAGAGGTAACTGGCTGGCACACCATTATCATTAGTACAGTCATTTGGGCGCTGGATGTTTGCTCACTGCTCCCTGTCAAAAGTAACGCGGCCAACTGAATGCCACCCATAGAATCTTCTCTCCCTGTAATGAAACCAAAGAACCAAAGTGGGTTCCTTGGCCTAAAGAAGCAACAAAAAAATAATTTTCCACCTACAGTGAGGAGGACGCTGAGAAACACAGCTCGTAGTCATGCTAAAATGAATGCAATCTACAAATTCACAGAGAACAGGTGACATAATTGATAATGCAACCTATCCATTCACTAGGAGTCGGTGACATCACTGAGAATGTAGCCTATTCAGTCACAAGGAACCAGTGACATCACTGAGAGTGCAGCCTATCCATTCAGTAGGAACCAGTGACATCACTGAGAGTGCAGCCTATCCATTCACTAGGAACCAGTGACATCACTCAAAGTGCAGCCTATCCAGTCACTAGGAACCATTGACATCACTGAGAGTGCAGCCTATCCAGTCACTAGGAACCAGTGACATCACTGAGAGTGCAGCCTATCCAGTCACTAGGAACCAGTGACATCACTGAGAGTGCAGCCTATCCATTCACTAGGAACCAGTGACGTCACTGAAAGTGAATCCTATCCATTCACTAGGAACCAGTGACATCACTGAGAGTGCAGCCTATTCAGTCACTAGGAACCTGTGACATCACTGAGAGTGCAGCCTATCCAGTCACTAGGAACCAGTGACATCACTGAGAGTGCAGCCTATCCAGTCACTAGGAACCAGTGACATCACTGAGAGTGCAGCCTATCCATTTACTAGGAACCAGTGACATCACTGAGAATGCAGCCTATCCAGTCACTAGGAACCAGTGACATCACTGAGAATGCAGCCTATCCAGTCACTAGGAACCAGTGACATCACTGAGAGTGCAGCCTATCAAGTCACTAGGAACCAGTGACATCACTGAAAGTGCAGCCTATCCATTCACTAGGAGTCGGTGACATCACTGAGAGTGCAGCCTGTCCAGTAACTAGGAACCTGTGACATCACTGAGAGTGCAGCCTGTCCAGTAACTAGGAACCTGTGACATTACTGAGAGTGCAGCCTATTCAGTCACTAGGAACCAGTGACATCACTGAGAATGCAGCCTATCCATTCACTAGGAACTAGTGACATCACTGAGAATGCAGCCTATCCATTCACTAGGAACCAGTGACGTCACTGAGAGTGCAGTCTATCCAGTCACTAGGAACCAGTGACATCACTGAGAATGCAGCCTATCCATTCACTAGGAACCAGTCACAATTTTGCCTAACAATACAGCCATGAATAAACAATTGTACCAAAACATCCTCCAAAAGCAACTTCTCCCAACCATCCAAGAACAGTTTGGTGATGAACAATACCTTTTCCAGCATGTTGGAGCACCTTGCCATAAAACAAAAGTGATAACTAAGTGGCTCGGGGATGAAAACTTAAAACTTTTGGGTCCATGGCCTGGAAACTCCCCAGACCTTAATCCCATTGAGAACTTGTGGTCAATCGTCAAGAGACGGGTGGACAAACAAAAACCCATAAATTCTGACAAACTCCAAGCATTGATTAGGCAAGAATGGGCGGCCATCAGTCAGTATGTGATCCAGAAGTTGATTGACAGCTGCCAGGGGGAATTTCAGAGGTCTTGAAAAAGAAGGGTCAACACTGCAAATATTGACTCTTTGCATAAACTTAATGTAGTTGTCAATAAAAGCCTTTGACACTTATGAAATGCTTGTAATTTTGCTTTAGTATACCATAGCAACATCTAACAGAAAGGTCTAAAAACACCGAAGCAGCAAACTTTGTGAAAACCAATATTTGTGTCATTCTCAAAACTTTTGGCCATGACTGTAGTTTCCCTTTAACCTCAATGTGTTGTGATACACGTGTGAAATGTTCTCCTCATTCTTACGCTGTGTTTTTCACCTCCACCCCTCGCCCATGTTACAGGATACTGGATAGGAATAAAATACCATTGTAATAATTCATAAATCGTGCAGACAAATTAGCAGCTGAGTTACTAACTCAGTAACGCCAATCTGTGCCAGAAATCCTTAAAGGAAAGAACTGGAAGACAAAATGAGTGATGTCACCTCTCAATCATAGAAACATCATTAAATATTAATAATGAAAAGCAGGGCTAAAATTCTAGCTCAGCATCTCTCCTTTCATCCTGCCGCTTCCACTCACAGACGACCTGGACTCTGTCGGGATTGATTTGGGTTATATTTAAAGAGAGGAGTTTGCGGTAGCTGGCCCGCGGCAGCCGGCGGTGGTGAATTTCACACACAGTGCAGTTTTCTGAGATTGCAGATTTTAGCCACCAGACTGCCAGCCGAAATCTAGACCCTAGCAGACTTCACTGGGAAAGTATAAGATCAGCATAGTTGTAACACCTGGAGTGCACTCACCATAGAGCCCAGATACCGCTGAAACAAGCGAGTGTCGCCTAGAGAAGTTCTCCAATTATATCTATTGTATAGCTGCCCATTGTGCCTTCAGCACAGTTCAGGGTTTCAGTGTGATCACAGCAATCTGAATGCAGCTTGATGCGACCTGAGATTTAAAACAGAGCAGGAACTTGAGCGCAGTTCTGACCGTGTTCAAATCCAACCAGATCTTATGATGTGTTTTCGATTTGAATCTGGGTGTAAGTCTTCCCTGGCTGTATGTTAACAGACAGAACAGACTGCAGGATACACACCAGCATATAAGGTCAGAACGCATGCAAAAAAATTAATTTATAAAATAAGTGAATATCTGTAAACAGTATAATCATTAATAAAAATATGGTTGTTTAAAAAAAATATTCTTTTTTTTACATTTGATACAAAATCAAGATGATTTTAATGCATACTGTACATACAATGTGTTTTTATAGTCTATCTTGTATACACATGTTCTGTGCTAGCTTGTGGCACACATACATGTAGATCTCCAAACAAAGTCTATACCGTGTCACTATCAGTCAGCACTTACACCTGCCCTGTAGCTGGTGCAAAAGATACATCTGAAAATAAGTGTAGGACTTGAATTGGCCGCATCTGCATTAGCACGCTCTCGGCGCGCTCACGGCACGCTCTCGGCACACTCACGGCACGCTCTCGGCACGCTCACGGCACGCTCACGGCACACTCTCGGCACACTCTTACCGTACATGGTCTATGACCGCTCCTTCCTACTCCAGTTCCGCCCTTCATGTCATAGGCAGTTCTAAGTTTGCGTTCATTGGTGTAACGTCCATTCCTGAGCATATGCAGAGCTATTTCACACAAGATACGGCGCGAAGCTTGAGATATGCAAATCGATTCGGCCGATTCTAATTTGGCGGAATTTCAGAGATTTGCGGTCCTCAAATTACTTCTCAAACTGGTCCTGATTTGGCAACAATCTGCAGAATAAATCATATCCAGTGGAGGCTCCAGCCAATCACTGTGCATGGGAGGTAAATAAGCCAATCACTGTGCATGAGAGGTAAATAAGCCAATCAGCAAGGGTCAAGAAATGTCACATGTCTATAGCCTTATAATAGGAGCTTACGGCCCCTCAGACACCCATTCCTCCAGGATTGTTCTAGGGAATAAACGGGGTTACGGGTACGGTTTACAGTCTACGAGAACTCCGACAAGGTTGACACCTCAAAAAAAACTCAGTCGCTCTACAAAACGAATATAATAAAAACAGACTTACCTGAAAACCGAAGCTCCAGATGTCCGATGGCAGCGTCATGCTGACAGACAGTGATTCCGAAGACCCAGCTGTCCGGCACTTCAGTGTGACGGAGTATGTTGGCTCTATATAAATAAATGATAATGATGATGATGATGATAACATTACACTAACAATGTCAGATACACTCTTTTTCACACATCTTACATCCACCTACTAAGCCCTTTTTTTACAATCTATTACAGTATAAAGGATTACTTGTTATTCCATTGTACAAATTGTCCATAAGTTCACAGCCCTGCCCGGTTTTTAGTCACCAACCACTTTTTTTTCTGTACTAGCTCAACATTGTGATATTAGCCGATTTTTTTTATAACACTCTACTGGTGCAAAATCCTGTTATTCTTTCTGCACTTGTAATTACTGCATATATATATATATATATATATATATATATATTGGGACAAAGAGGTTTATTTGCTACATCTGTCCTACAGAGAGATAGGTGAAAACCCAAGGAGTCTGCAGGAACAGGCTGCAGACATGGTTAAATTCCCTCTGGGTTTCACTTTCAGCACACAAACACATAGGTGCTTCACATTGGTGTAATTGGTTTGTTGTTTTCTGTGTTTGGTTTGTAGCACTTGGGTGGAGAATAGAACACTATCTGTTCTTGTGGGTGGGGTGACCGATGCCAGCTAGTTGACCGGTGTCTAAGCATCTGAACTGTTTCTAGCAAGAGAGAGGATTTCCTGGTGTCACCCACAAAGCTCTGCTCTGTTATTTGTGAAGTGAGCAATAAAAAGCACCATTTTTTCAAGCAAGAATTTGTTTGTTTCAAGGGTTTTAACAAGTTACAGGAGGGAAACATTCTTCAAAGGAAGAGAAGTATTAGAACATGAGGACATGTACTGACACTGGGAGGAAGAGAAGTATTAGAACACGAGGACATGTACTGACACTGGGGGGAAGAGAAGTATTAGAACACAAGGACATGCACTGACACTGGGGGGAAGAGAAGTATTAGAACACGAGGACATGCACTGACACTGGGGGGAAGAGAAGTATTAGAACACGAGGACATGTACTGACACTAGGGGGAAGAGAAGTATTAGAACATGAGGACATGTACTGACACTGGGGGGAAGAGAAGTATTAGAACACGAGGATATGTACTGACACTGGAGGGAAGAGAAGTACTAGAACACGAGGACATGTACTGACACTGGGGGGAAGAGAAGTATTAGAACACAAGGACATGTACTGACACTGGAGGGAAGAGAAGTATTAGAACACGAGGACATGCACTGACACTGGGGGGAAGAGAAGTATTAGAACACGAGGACATGTACTGACACTGGAGGGAAGAGAAGTATTAGAACACGAGGACATGTACTGACACTGGGGGGAAGAGAAGTATTAGAACACAAGGACATGTACTGACACTGGGGGAAGAGAAGTATTAGAACACGAGGACATGTACTGACACTGGGGGGAAGAGAAGTATTAGAACACGAGGACATGCACTGACACTGGGGGGGAAGAGAAGTATTAGAACACAAGGACATGTACTGACACTGGGGGGAAGAGAAGTATTAGAACACAAGGACATGCACTGACACTGGGGGGAAGAGAAGTATTAGAACACGAGGACATGCACTGACACTGGGGGGGAAGAGAAGTATTAGAACACAAGGACATGTACTGACACTGGGGGAAGAGAAGTATTAGAACACGAGGACATGTACTGACACTGGGGGGAAAAGAAGTATTAGAACACGAGGACATGTACTGACACTGAGGGGAAGAGAAGTATTAGAACACAAGGACATGCACTGACACTGGGGGGAAGAGAAGTATTAGAACACGAGGACATGTACTGACACTGGGGGGAAGAGAAGTATTAGAACACGAGGACATGCACTGACACTGGGGGGGAAGAGAAGTATTAGAACACAAGGACATGCACTGACACTGGGGGGAAGAGAAGTATTAGAACACGGGGACATGTACTGACACTGGGGGGAAGAGAAGTATTAGAACACGAGGATATGTACTGGCACTGGGGGGAAGAGAAGTATTAGAACACGAGGACATGTACTGACACTGGGGGGAAGTAGGTTCAGAGGAAATGTGAGGAAAAATTACTTCACAGTAGTGGTTAAGTGGAATAGCCTCCATCAGAGGCGGTAGAGGATAATACAGTAGATCAGTTTAAACATGCTTGGGATAGACATAAAGTTTTCCTTACAAAGAACTAAGGATCAAATAGGGTTTGTGGTTACCATAGGTTAAAATATGGGCAGACTAGATGGGCCAAGTGGTTCTTATCTGCTGTCAAATTCTATGTTTAGAATTCACTTAATTTGGCTTCTCCTTCCCCTACATACAATATGTGTCTATGCTTCATACCAGACTGGACATAACACGTGCAGCGAGCTGCTTATTGAGTGTTGGTTTCTTGCTGTTTATAAGTCTGAGTGATTTGATGATATTTAAAATACAACCATTCACATTATGATTATATGTATATTTCTCTTGTTATTAGGATGAGTTGGCCAATATGCGTCCAGTAACGTCCCTAAGAGGTCACGTGTCTTCTCAGTTGGGCCAGAATATAAAGAGGGCGAGTTACTGTCAGATACCAGAGCCACCTTGAACTGTTCGTGTCCCTAGTATCTGATCCAGTTCGCCCCTATCTCTAGGCTTTATCTCTCAGATTATTGTTACAATCTGCTTGCCCCAACCTTCTGTCTGGTATGCTTACTATGCCTCTGTCTAAATGGTTCTGTACTCTGCGATGTACCAGTTGTGAGCAGCCTTCTCTTGAGCCTTGACCTATGGTCACCTCTCAATGGAATCCAAGTACCCTTGTGGGGCCTCCAATGGAAACTAAGAGGTCTGCACGGAGCCAAGTTCATTGGTTATAGGAATTGCTGTCCATATCTAGGTGAATGAACAAAAAAGAGAAAGGGATATCCTGTGCTGTTAAGTTTCTTTTATAAATATAGTAATAAGCAATAAGTGTTCATATATCAGACCAGTATGTTCAGGGGGGGCATTATAGCAAAAACGCTCACACAAAGCAACAGTTGGTATAGGTAGGTTACGTGACAAAAGGTATACAGAGGTCATGCAAACAAGTAAATTCACATATGCTGATGAACATAGTAAATGGTTAAAATACTTATATAGAGTTGCATAAAAAAATGAAAGTAATATGATGTAAATGATGTTCCCATGTGAGTAATAGTATATAGTAGCTGTGGATCTTTTGGGGTCCAAGTTGTTAAAAATGACTCCAGAGGTATGTGCGGGTTAAAAAATAAAAAAGGTTGGAATGATAAAGAAAAGTAGAATAGAATAAAATGCTCACACTTTATTATACACACACACACACACACACACACACACACACACACACACACACACACACACACACATCCCACACTAAATTCTAACTAAAACTTCAGTAATCATTGTTACTAGAGCAGTATTAATATTCATATGTTATTAGCAGCTATATCATAATTATTCTTGTGCTATTAGTATAATACAGCAGGGTAAAGGACAGCATTATTATTTGGTGCACACAACATGGTATTACAAATATTCCTGGCTGTGTATACTCCGGAGTAATTCATGTATAGCGAATGACTATTAATGAAAAGGAATAAATTAAACACTTGCTATAGTGAGTGCACCTGGACAACACATAGCTGGTGAATATGTTATACTTTTATCTAATGAAAACCACAGATGCATCATGGTGAATGGAGCCCATAAGTGCATCGACAGAATCTTCCTCATTACCGATCCCAGAAAGATAGGGATCACTCCCCTTCCTAGGAACAGCTTAATCCACCATGATGACAAGTGAAGAAGAATCCTTAACTGGAGGTAAGATGTACAGACAGGTGCTGAATTTCGCTGTTTGTCTACATTAAACAGACTTCATCTACATTATCTGATTTATCAGAGGCTGCTGCTAATTCATTGTGTAAGTGCACAGGGCAGACATGAAAGCCCATCCTGGGCCCTTCCGGTAATAATGGGGTGGGCTACAGATGGTAGAATAGATTTAATTCAGGTGAATTTCAATGATAAAGACATTAGGTTAGGTGGATGGCTGGTAAGGTTTTAGGAACAGATGGGTTTTGAGTGCCTGTTTTATGGACACTTCCCGTTAGATGGGCATCCAAAACTCATCTGTTCCTGAAAGCCTACAAGCTATCCACCTAACCATCTCCTTGCTTGATCTTCTCTCTCTTCCCCCGTCCCTGTACTTGCTCTTCTTGCGCATGATCCCCTCCACTGACTCCTCTCATGCCTGCAATCTGTTTCCCCTCCCTTTAGAATGTAAGCTCTTCTGTGCAGGGCCCTCTTCCCCCCTGTCTCTATACTATTTCTTCTCCTCCAACCTCACTGTACTAGCTATACTATTAATAGCTATTATAGTCTTGGTTTTACTCGTTTATTATTCTGTACTGTTTTACCCTGTATGGTCTGCTGCTTGAACTCTGTACGGCGCTGCGGAAATCTTGTGGCGCCTTATAAATTAAGGATAATAATACTAATAATAATAATAATAACATTACCTGATTTCTAAAATGAATTAAATAATGTTTAGCAATGCAGTAAAACAGATATTTAAGATATGTATTATATATAAACTCTATTTGTGTGTTTTTATACTTTATTAATTTATTACACAACTATGGCGACCGGCCTAGTGAAGCCATAAGTTAACCCTTACTTCTCCGGCACAGTATGGCTGAGCTGCCCCAGCTATATTATTTTGATAAAAGCCGGTGATAAGTATTTTTTATTGTTGTAATAAGCGGTGATAAAATACATCATACTTTATGCCTTAAAGCAAGGTATAATAATAAAAAGGCCCCATAAACATAAAAGTCATGGGAGACATATATATATAATTCTTACCAGTAAATTAGCCTGTCTTATATTTAATTGGCTGAAACGTTTCCAATACTCGTACACACCTTGTACATTACAATGGACAGAACACAGGAGACAGCGGCCGGACGTCACGCACCGCACCGGAGGTTCTGCGCCCAGGGACCGGCAGGAGATCTTACACAATTCTCCTTCCAGCCATAAACAGAGGGCGAGATTTAAAGTTCTTGGAACCCCGATTTAACCTGCCGATTACCCGCGTTACATTTGCTACGTGAAACGCCACAGAATTTACAGTTGTAATTAATAGGTTATGATTAGGTCAGTAGCTCTCATCACCCCGGCTGGAAGGGAGAGTGTTCACAGGACTGTAAAAGGACGCAGACTGCGCACACCAGATAGGGACGGAGATATATCGCTTCCCAGAAACCAGGAATTTACAGAAAGTGAAATCAGCAGTGGACATAAAAGTGTAACACAAATTATACCAGTATCACAACAGGACAAATTAAATGAAAAGGAAAAAGAGGAATTGGATTGGTCACATCATGTGTCACCTGGAGAAATATTCCTATACACTCCTCTATCGACTTTCCATCAACTAAAGACGGAGAATGTTAAAAATTCCCCCAAGTTCCTGACATTGAATGAAGCTCTGAGAGCTATTTAAAGAGTGGTAATTAAATGGACATCATTAAATCCTGTGTAGTATAAAGCCATGTTATAGTGGGGAGTTTTATCTTTCCAGCTAATCGTATTACCCTTAGAGTGGGTGATAGAGCAGATTGGAGACGTATGATACATACAAACGTCTGAGACGTGATTAGCACACATTAGAATTAGTCAGCATTTCTGTGTGATTATGGTACCGAAAATCAAATGTTTTGTATCTTTATAGGTATTGTTTGCTAATAAAATTCTGTTGGATGACTTTTTAATAATAAAAAAAATAAATAACCAACATCCTGTCTGGAGCCATTTTGGATTTTTTTGCTGAGCCTGGTAATGTGACCTCTACATCCGTTTTGGATTCGGAAGCCGTAATATTGTCCTGTGATCAGAAAATCATTTTCTGGCTTTATAGCCTCTTCTTATTGCCTAGTCATTGTGATAATTGCAATGCATTATTTAATGCAAGTTTTTCATGTGTGAAACTGCTTTAAAGAGCGCCCTGCTCACAAGCTTACGACCTACAGAACTATGGGTGGTTTGATACAAGAGGGTTAGTGCTACTTATTGCTAGACTGCAAAGGTACAAAGTGCTTATTGGGCTGTATGATCAGTCACACTTGATCTGGGGGTCAGAGGGTTGAGTATAGAATGAGAACTCTTCTAAGTCTTATGTGAACTATGTAAAGGGTTGTAATAGGGAACCTTTAATAGAGAGGTGGGTTTTCAGAGAACGCTTGAAGGTTTGAAGACTAGAGGAAAGTCTTACTGTGCGAGGGAGGGAATTCCACAAAGTGGGTGCAGCCCGAAAATAGTCCTGTAACCGAGAATGGGAGGATGTGATGAGAGTGGAGGAGAGACGCAGATCTTGTGCAGAACGGAGGTGTTGAGTTGGGAGATATTTTGAGACAAGTGAGGAGATGTATGTCGGGGCAAATTTGTTGACGGCCTTGTATGTTAGTAGAAGAATTTTATATTGGATTTGGTAAAAAAAAAAAAAAAGGCAACCAATGTATAGAAAATCTATCTTGCTGCTGTCTGTAAAATAGATTGTAGGGGTGAGAGTCTGATTTAGGGGAAGACCAGTAGGGAGGGAATTGCAATAGTCAATGTGGGAGATGATGAGTGCATGAATTAAAGTGTGAGATATGTGCTTATTCTGGAAATGTTTCTTAGGTGTATGTAACAGGATTGGGATACAGATTGGATGTGGGGGCTGGGGCGGTTCACAAGGTGGTAGGGCTTGTGCCACAATGATGCAAATTGTATCATCAAGCTCCGCCCACATCAGGAAGCATCAAATTGCCAGGGGCGTGACAATGCAAATACTGTCATCATGCATAATAAGCATTGTTGCTTCGAACACTATAGTATCACAGTAACTGTAGGCTAAAAGGAAGGAATATTTGGTGAAGCTAGCAATCTAATAATGTGAATATGATTTACAGAATAAGGTACCAGCGGTAAATTATGGGCCTGATTCATGAACGCAAAACTAACGTAAATTGTGGGGGTTTTTGGGGGGGTTTTAAGCGTACGTAAATCAGGCATACTCATACCTAATGGCACCTGTAAACAATATAGTCATTAATAACAAAACATTACAAAAAAGAGTTTTTTCTTTTTATCATTTATCCGAATGTTATTAATGTCTACTGTACATAAAATACATTTTTACAATCATACTGATTGTAATCACATGTTGTAGCTGTATACACAGCGTCATCACTATCAGTCGGCACTTACACCTGACCTGTAGCTGGAGCAGGTGATAGCACTGTACCTGACACGTACCTTAGAGATGTCCAAAGCTTGGATCAGATGCTGCTGAGTGCGCTTCAGCTTGGCACGCCCTCACTGTACACTGACTACGGTCATACGTCCACTCACCGCTCCACCCAGGACATCGTAGGCTGCCGTAAGTGTATTTTGCGATGGAAGATGAATACAACGTTGCTGCGTTTATTGGCAGATGCTCTGGCAGATATCGGCATTTATGTTCCTGAATGAGTCAGATCCTATATTTCAATTTCCCATTATTCACCTTGTATTATAAGGAAGTGAGACTATGAGGAGAGTTTTCTGCCCCTGTTCTTGTGATATACAGTATTCAGTTTCCTCACACGTGTCTGTGTAATGTGACGTCTGTAGACTGATGAGCTGCTGGGAATATTGATTTCTGTCACTATGTGCTCGTCTCTTATTCTCAATTCAAAGTGTCTGTATCATGATCTATTCCTTAACATTATTTATACTCACTGGATCAATGCTGGACTGTGGGGATGGTGGTAGGGATCACTGCTGGACTGTGGGGATGGTGGTAGGGATCACTGCTGGACTGTGGGGATGGTGGTAGGGATCATTGCTGAACACTGGGGATGGTGGTAGGGATCACTGCTGGACTGTGGGGATGGTGGTAGTGATCACTGCTGGACTGTGAGGGTGGTGGTAGGGATCATTGCTGAACACTGGGGATGGTGGTAGGGATCTCTGCTGAACTGAGGGAGTGATGATAGAGGTCACTGCTGGACTGTGGAGGTTGTGGTAGGGATCACTTCTGGACTGTGGGGATGGTGGTAGGGATCACTGCTGGACTGTGTGGATGGTGGTAGGGATCACTGCTGAACTCTGGGGATGGTGGTAGGGATCAATGCTGAACTGTGGGAGTGATGATAGAGGTCACTGCTGGACTGTGGAGGTTGTGGTAGGGATCACTTCTGGACTGTGGGGATGGTGGTAGGGATCACTGCTGGACTGTGTGGATGGTGGTAGGGATCACTGCTGAACTCTGGGGATGGTGGTAGGGATCAATGCTGAACTGTGGGAGTGATGATAGAGGTCACTGCTGGACTGTGGAAGTTGTGGTAGGGATCACTGCTGAACTGTGAGGATGGTGGTAGGGATTATCGCTGAACTGTGGGGATAGTGGTAGGGATCACTGCTGGACTGTGGGAATGGTGGTAGGGATCACTGCTGAACTGTGGGGATGGTGGTATGGATCAGTGCTGAACTGTGTGGATGATGATAGAGGTTACTGCTGGACTGCGGGAATGGTGGTAGGGATCACTGTTGGACTGTGGGGACGGTGGTAGGGATCACTGCTGGACTATAAGGATGGTGGTAGGGATCACTGCTGGACTGTGGGGATGGTGTAGTGATCACTGCTGAACTGTGGGGGTGGTGGTAGGGATCACAGCTGGACTGTGGGGATGGTGGTAGGGATTACTCCCGGACCATGGGGATGGTGGTAGGGATCACTGCTGGACCATGGGAATGGTGGTAGGGATCACTGCTGGACCATGGGGATGGTGGTAGGGATCACTGCTGGACTGTGGGGATGGTGGTAGGGATCACTGCTGAACTGTGGGGATGGTGGTAGGGATCACTGCTGGACTATGGGGATGGTGGTAGGGATCACTGCTAGACCTTAGGGATGGTTGTAGGGATCACTGCTGGACTATAGGGATGTTGTAGGGATCACTGCTGGACTATGGGGATGGTGTAGGGATCACTGCTGGACTATGGGGATGGTGTAGGGATCACTGCTGGACTATGGGGATGGTGTAGGGATCAATGCTGGACTATGGGGATGGTGTAGGGATCACTGCTGGACTATGGGGATGGTGTAGGGATCACTGCTGGACTATAGGGATGGTGTAGGGATCACTGCTGGACTATGGGGATGGTGTAGGGATCACTGCTGGACTATGGGGATGGTGTAGGGATCACTGCTGGACTATGGGGATGGTGTAGGGATCACTGCTGGACTATGGGGATGGTGTAGGGATCACCGCTGGACAGGTTAAAGTATGAGCATGAACAGCTTTTGTAAATAACCAGAGGTAAAACTCATTTGCAAAGTTTGCGATGCAGCTGTAACTCCCCGGGCCCCCCACTCTGCTGGAGCTTGTACCCAGGGCCGTAACTAGGGCTGTGCCACAGGGGCAACCGCCCAGGGCACAATTTAAGAATATTTTAGGTTCATTTGGTGAAAAATGAGGGCTAGGGGGGTGGCATTTGTCTTTCTCGCCCCGGCCGCTATAATTCTAAGTTACGGCTCTGCTTGTACCAACTGTGGTTGTGGAACACAGCAGTAACCTTGGGCAGTTATGTGGTGGGTGTCCCTTAGAGGCCATGGAGGGGGACACTAGTATTGTCAGCCCCCCTCAGATCTGGGCTCCATAGCGGCAAGAACCCATCCGCCGCGGTAGTTCCGCTAAATGACCCTTATTATTAATTGTCCTTTATGTTCCGCTGGGTTAGTTTGTTTTTGAAGAAGCCGGAGCACCCAGAATAAACCTAGACAGACACGTAGAGATCGGTGAGGCTGCCCAGTGCCACCAGTCTGTCCTAATAAACCCTCTATATACCTGGCGGTAGGAGGGGTGACCCCATCTTACACTCTGCTTGTTTCTCATGTGACGTCTGCTGGACCTTCAGCTGCTAAACAGAAACAAGAATGATAACAAATGACGTTGTCACTTATCTGCCTTGATTGAGCTCTGCAGTGAGATAAATGTCTGCCCCCCACACAGTGATTAACATGGTTAATAAACAGGAAATAATTGTAGCTAAGTGAATAACGCAGATATTAGATTGGGAAGGCTGTAAATGTCCTCTCCTAGTCTGACAATAAAGATACAATTATTAGACTAATAATATAATACATCAAGGTGTAACCTATCGCAGGAGCCATGTCTGCCTCCAGAACAGCCTTCTGCTAACGGAGTTATAAGTGAGCACAGGGGAGCACGGATCAGTCATCCAGGAGTACAGATTTCTCGGAAGATATGATGGCGACGATGTCCTACTTTCATCTCTGCATCCGTGACCAAATTGAAATGAAATGCAATTGAGTTGCCGTTTTGCTTTCAACTCCATCAGCTCGCTGCCTGCTCCCCGGGGACCTCCTAACCTAATCGTTTGCTGTTGCTAACTTCATTAGACCTGCCAGCATTCCCCTCATTGTACAGCCTGAGGATTCTGGGAATCACCGCCGGAGCCCCTCCTGGGGATTTCACACACAAAGGAGGAACTCTGATGGCAGGAACTTTGCGATTTTTTTCTGCCTGGTCAGGAAATTTTATTTTTATTTCTCCTTGGCTTTTTTCAGATGGTTCTGTTTAGTGCTGACCACTGTGATTTCTGTGTGTGTGTTTCTTAATTCACTCAGAATCTGTCAACGTGAGAGAATCCTGCGTACAAGGACAACGGGATGTCGGCTTTCCGTCTCTTCCTAACAGAGGTCACATTAACGCATCAGATATTTACAAAAATATATTTCTTGCTGGGCGAAGGCCACGCACACGTGACACACACACACACACACACACACACACACACACGCAGACACACACACGCAGACACACACACACGCAGACACACACACGCACAATTCTTTTTCCACTGGCTATTTTCAAGTTCCAATAAAGCATTGTATACAGCTACATAAGGAACATAGATGGTTGCAGTGAATGCTGCCCACTGTATGGGATATTGTTTCACAATTAACTTAAGTATTATAGGCTAAACTGATTATTTATACTCATTGGGCGTGATTCATTACCAAGTGCAAAATGAACGTAAAGTAAATTTTTTCAAAAACGCTTGTGCAACGGGTATACGCACGTCCGTATTCAACAAGGAGCGGATGTGAAGATACGTCTGGTGATGAATACGGGTCTAGGTCCGCTCTGCTCTAACAAACACTGCAGGATACGTATAATACATATGTGGAATATAGAGTCCCAAAACAATGCACAGGAAAAAAAATAAAAAATATTCAATTACTGTCACCTGTTAGAAATATAGTCATTAATGGCAAAACATTAAAAATAGTGTTTTATTTATTTATTCTCCATGAAATACATTTATCAGGATGTTATTAATGTCTACTGTACATAAAATACATTGTTACAGCTGCTCCTGATTGCAAACACATGTTCTAGCTGTATACACAGCCGTCATCACTAATAATCGGTGCTTACACCTGACCTGTAGCTGGTGCAAGAGAAACGACCGAAAATCACATACCTGAGAGATGTCCAAAGCTTGGATCAGACGCTGCTTTGTGCGCTCCAGCTTGGCACGTCCTTACTGTACACTGACTATGGGCATACGCTTAGTCCCCTCCCCGTAGGATGCTGTAGGTGTCCTTTGCGATCAAAGATGAACTGAACGTGGCTGCGTTCTATGGCGTATGGTTCGGTTCTGCGCTTGCGCAGAGTAATTGTGCGCATTATACGCAACGTATAACTAGTTACACTCCGTAAGGAATCAGGCCCATTATATGTATCACAAAAAAAAACAACCTGTTTATTATTTATAATAACCTTAAACTGTGATACTGCAATGACTAAAGCAAACTAGAGATTTTTAAACTTTATGACTTTTAAACATTTTCTTACTTTTTATGCACCAATTGTATCTGAATTGATTTTAAAAAGAACTGTTGTTTTTTTCTAAAATTAGAACATAACATCTCTGGAAGATGTGCACCTGGGGGGTTGAGACACTGTGGAGCCCCCACATCTTGGGCGTGTAGGCAGATGTGTTGCCAACAGCAGTGGTTCCCAAACTTTTGCTGTTCGCTGCACCCTTAGAGTTTCCATAATTTTTTCAAGGCACCCCTCCAAAATAATTTCTGAGCAGTCCTGTTTTAGAAGTAGTTGGGTCAAAAAATTGTAATAAGTATTTAGGTCAGGACAGAAATACTTATTTAGTTGTATGCAAAAATGCCCCCACTGCATCCAGACACTCTGCCCCCTCTGCATCCAGACACTCTGCCCCCTCTGCATCCAGACACTCTGCCCCCTCTGCATCCAGACACACTGCCCCCTCTGCATCCAGACACTCTGCCCACTCTGCCCCCTCTGCAACCAGACACACTGCTCCCTCTGCATCCAGACACTCTGCCCCCTCTGCATCCAGACACTCTGCCCCCTCTGCATCCAGACACACTGCCCCCTCTGCATCCCGACACTCTGCAACCAGACACTCTGCCCCCTCTGCATCAAGACACTCTGCCCCCTCTGCATCCAGACACTCTGCCCCCAGACACACTGCCCCCTCTGCATTCAGACACTCTGCCCCCTCTGCATCCAGTCACTCTGCCCTCTCTGCATCCAGTCGCGCTGCCCCCTCTGCATCCAGTCACACTGCCCCCTCTGCATCCAGACACACTGCCCCCTCTGCATCAAGACACTCTGCCCCCTTTGCATCCAGACACACTGCCCCCTCTGCATCCAGACACACTGCCCCCTCTATATCCAGACACTCTGCCCCCTCTGCATCCAGACACACTGCCCCTCTGCATCCAGACACACTGCCCCCTCTGCATCCAGACACTTTGCCCCCTCTGCATCCAGACACTCTGCCCCCTCTGCATCCAGACACTCTGCCCCCTCTGCATCCAGACACTCTGCCCCCTCTGCATCCAGACACTCTGCCCCCTCTGCATCCAGACAAACTGCCCCCTCTGCATCCAGACACTCTGCCCCCTCTGCATCCAGACACTCTGCCCTCTCTAGGTATGCTAGAACTGAACATGTGAATATCCAGAAGATTATAGACCACTGTCAGTCAGAGAATATCCACATGACTATGCAAGATATATAAAAGCAGACAAGAGATTATTCACAGAAACAGTGAAATTAACATTAGGCCAGGTAACCACAGACATTGAATTTGTATTTTGTAACGTACATCAAATACAAAAAAGGTTGACATGCATTTGTTGCTAGTGTCTTGTGGTCATTGCAGTTCATTGTAGACTTTCCAAAGCATTTACTCTGGGTAAATTTATACATATAGAGCAATATGCGTTCTGAAAAACACAAAGAAAATGGAACACACCAGAACGCTTGTAAAAAATGTAAGTCGTTTTGGTAACATTAGAAACAATGAGTTCTATTGTTAGATCTGTTTACATGTTATTCACTCTTAGCACACTATTTTCTACTACCTATCCCTCACTGAACTCACCTGCTTATTCTTCTATCTCTCATCCATCTACTTACTGTACCTTTATTTCTCACACTCTGCCCCCTCTGCCGCGCGCCAGCCATGGAAAAAAGAAAGAACACAAAAACTTACCAATCCACGCGGCGCCGGGACCCAGCATCCTCCTCTCTCACGCAGCTTGTCACTGAATATCGACATTCAGTGACAGCTGCGTGAGAGAGGAGGATGCTGGGTCCCGGCGCCGTGCAGATTGGTAAGTTTTTGTGTTCTTTCTTTTTTCCATGGCTGGCGCGCGGCACCCCTGTGACAGCGCCGTGGCACCCCTGGGAGTCGTGGCGCACACTTTGGGAACCACTGGCCTACAGGGAAGACCTTTTCTGAACCCCTTATTCAGTGCAGAGGCCTCTCCCTCCCCTCACATCTCAGCAGCAGCTGCAAGCCTAGAAATGGAGCCAAGCTCCGTCCCCTAATTCGCTGCAGAGCCCTCCCCCTAATAAATCTACTTGGACCCAGGGCTGGTGGGGCCCTATACTGCTGTACTTCCTCTACCCCCCTGATGGGGGCCCTGGGTATAAGGGTATCAATAACACAGTTTTTCTATCCCCAAAGCCTTAATCCAGCTCTGGGAGTGGGTCACAACATCACAAATCCTATCGATTCACAGTCTGACCGGATGTTACATTTGTGATCATTGTGGTAAAAATATATAAAATTAATAATATTTGCCCTTTAACTGCTCCCCAGATGTCTTAGAGGACAGAACACATCTCAGACACAGAAGGCAGAAAACTGTTTCTTTTCTGACAAAGTGCATCGCCTACAAGTAGAGACTTTAAATCAATTAAACTTTTAAAGCGATAACAACACACAGAGGTATTTGTTGAAGTATCGAACTACACGGCATAAACATTTCTCATGTTAGATTTCCTCTCCATCCTCCAATTATTTACAGAAGCTTTGTGTCAGATGAGAAGCAGATGAATTGCACACCAAGGAAACCAAAAATAATTATTTTTAGAGCAAATACTGTAGCATTTGCTTCTATTAGTCGGACTTGTGATAGACCAGACAAAGCTGACAACCTGTGATATTTGAATCATGGTAAAGGAGTCCACATAAAAACTATTTGCCCCCAAGTATGGGAATTTCCTTGTGGAATTATTACAAATATTACGCAACAATGACTGAGAACTTACAATTTGCACTTCACAAGTGCAGCTCCGATCCCATAAGGATCAACATCATCACCACATTCATCACCATCAGCAATGATAATAAATAAAATTAGGGGGGTTTCCAGTTGCCTGGAACCCCTCCTCCTGTCCAGGAGTCATTGATGGGATGGTCCCTCCCCTGAGAAACAGCCGCTTCACTGCCATGGGTGCACGGATCCGTTCCCCCCTACACTATATGTCGCACTCTCCTCTATCATCATCATCATCATTTATTTATATTATATAGCGCCACTAATTCCGCAGCGCTGTACAGAGAACTCATTCACATCAGTCCCTGCCCCATTGGAGCTTACAGTCTAAATTCCCTAATATAGACACACACTCACACACATAGACATAGACATAGACATACAGACAGAAAGGTAGATACTAGGGTCAATTTTTGATAGCAGCCAATTAACCTACCAGTATATTTTTGCAGTGTAGGAGGAAACCGGAGCACCTGGAGGAAACCCACGCAAACACGGGGAGAACATACAAACTCCACACAGATAAGGCCATGGTTGGGAATTGAACTCATGACCTCAGTGATGCGAAGCACAAGTGCTAACCACTAGGCCACTGTGCCGCCCACGGTGCCCTCCTCTATCCTGGGGCGGGCAGTATGATAGCAAGGAAACAAAGAGAGGCAGACGGAAGAGTCTGCCTCTGAAATCTACACAACCAGACGGTAGAAAGTGAGTGTGGGGGGGGGGCACTTATTGTAGTAGGGGTGGAGGGTGGAGGTTGGATAGTAATTTAATAGTGAGGGTTGGTTATAATCATTTAATAGTGAGAGGGAAATATTAATTTATTTGTGGTTGTCAATTTATTTGTTAGTGGGGACTATTTCACTTCATAGTAATGAGTATTAATTTAAGGTGGAGTGATGGCATTATTTAATTAATGTTAGGGTGGTTTGGGGACTTGTAATTTAATGTGGGGCTGAGTTTAGGGAGAAGGACTGCTATTTAATGATTGTGAATACCAATTAATATTGGGGGGAAAAATAGGTTTAATCATTAAATGGGAATACTAATTATGTAATATTGAGACTGTTTGGGAGGAAATAGATGTATTTATTCAATATGAATGCTATTAATTTAATGGCAGAGCTGGTTTCAGGTAGTGAGGCCTAATTATTAAACATAGGTTTAACATCAGGGCTGGTTTTGGGGAGAGAGACCTAAGTGGTTACCTCACTGCTAGACTTTCCATATTTTACCTGCCTATCCCTTTTTTTAAATAGGGACCAAGCATTCCAGGATTAAGACAAGCAACAACTCAGCTTAAGCTACGGGCAGCAACAGGTAGTGGAGGCCTCTATAACAGGTAGAATAGAGCAGTTCAGTCTGCTAACTGTCCTGATTCAGGCAGTCTCAATTATGTGTGACTGTCCTGCTCACTCAGGACTTTTTCCCGACTACAAGGACAGTTGGGATGTATATCCTGCTTTATATTGTACTGCTCGCTAAGGGCCTGCTGTGTGCACCACAGTTAGATGCCAGCAGCTTGACCTTAATAAGCAGTACGGTGTGACTTGGGACATACAACACAACTGTCCTTGTAGTCGGGACAAAGTCCTGACAGCCCAGGACAGTCACACAAACTTGGGACTACCCCACCAGAATCAAGACAGTTGGCTTCCATTACCAATGTATTTGAAAGGGATGGGAAGAGTTGGAGAGCAGCCTATCACTGTCTCAAATGATGGCCACGCCCCAAGCATACACATTGGTGGGTTGGTATGGAAATCCCCCTCTAGAACTCCTACCTCCTAACATGTTCTCATGATGTTCTTTTGCATTTTTGGAGGTACTAGCTGGTGTCAGGTCTTGCATGTCTCTCCTAAAGGAGATTGATGTCTTTCCAGATGATGGACATTTTGAGCTTTATTCCTTGGTGACCTTGACCGACCTTTTTGAAAAAACTTCCCAAACCAACCTTTTACATAATGTACAGTAGGACTTTTATTTCTTGAATTGGAACCTTTCTTGGCGCTTGTTTTTAAGATTGTAGATAGGGGACAACTAGGCACTGTCTGGTGATACACTTTGATAAATTATGCTTTTTCTTCACATTATAAAGGTTTTTGGGGGAGCAGAATGGGTGAGTTGTGCTTCAGAAGCAACTGATGGGTCAGGTAATTTTTGTTTATGCTGATCATGTGCCTGTTTCATCTGGTTGTGTGACTGTTTCATTGTTTGATACAACTTCACAAACAATTTATGAAAACAGGTTATCTAATGTAATTACATTTTGTGGAACTAGATCACCAGAATTTGCAAACAGATTGTTGTACATTGTGCACAACTGAAAAATGTTTGCTACCCATTAAATTTAAGTAGTTGTACGTAGGTTGGATATTACATTAGCCCGGCGGTTCCCAAACTGTGCGCCGCGGCTCCCAGGGGTGCCGCGGTGCTGTCACTGGGGTGCCGTGGGCCAGACCTATAAAGAAGAAAGAAAACAGGAACTTACCAATCCGCCGGGCCCCAGCAGCTTCCTCTCTCCCGCAGCTGTCACTGAATATCAACGTCAGTAACAGCTGCGGGAGAGAGGAGGCTGCTGGGTCCCGGCGCCCGGCGGATTGGTAAGTTCCTGTTTTCTTTCTTCTTTCTGTGGCTGGCGCCTGGCGCGGGGAAGAGTGTGAGAGGGATCGTAGCAGAGGAGGGGGACAGAATGATGGCAGAGGAGGAGGGGGACAGAATGATGGCAGAGGAGGAGGGGGACAGAATGATGCCAGAGGAGGGGGACAATGATGGCAGAGGAGAGGGACAGATGGCAGAGGAGAGGGACAGATGGCAGAGGAGGAGGGGGACAGATGGCAGAGGAGAGGGACAGATGGCAGAGGAGGAGGGGGACAGAATGATGGCAGAGGAGGAGGACAGAATGATGGCAAAGGAGGGGGATAGAATGATGGCAGAGGAGGAGGGGGACAGAATGATGGCAGAGGAGGGGGAACAGAATGATGGCAGAGGAGGGGGACAGAATGATGGCAGAGGAGGGGGACAGAATGATGGCAGAGGAGAGGGACAGATGGCAGAGCAGGGGGACAGATGGCAGAGGAGGGGGACAGAATGATGGCAGAGGAGGAGGGGGACAGAATGATGGCAAAGGAGGGGGATAGAATGATGGCAGAGGAGGGGGAACAGAATGATGGCAGAGGAGGAGGGGGACAGAATGATGCCAGAGGAGGAGGGGGACAGAATGATGGCAGAGGAGGAGGGGGACAGAATGATGGCAGAGGAGAGGGACAGATGGCAGAGGAGGGGGACAGATGGCAGAGGAGGGGGACAGAATGATGGCAGAGGAGGGGGATAGAATGATTGCAGAGGAGGGGGAACAGAATGATGGCAGAGGAGGGGGACAGAATGATGGCAGAGGAGGAGGGAGACAGAATGATGGCAGAGGAGGGGGACAATGATGGCAGAGGAGAGGGACAGATGGCAGAGGAGGGGGACAGAATGATGGCAGAGGAGGAGGGGGACAGAATGATGGCAGAGGAGAGGGACAGATGGCAGAGGAGGGGGACAGATGGCAGAGGAGAGGGACAGATGGCAGAGGAGGAGGGGGACAGAATGATGGCAGAGGAGGAGGGGGACAGAATGATGGCAGAGGAGGAGGGGGACAGAATGATGGCAGAGGAGGAGGACAGAATGATGGCAAAGGAGGGGGATAGAATGATGGCAGAGGAGGAGGGGGACAGAATGATGGCAGAGGAGAGGGACAGATGGCAGAGGAGGGGGACAGATGGCAGAGGAGGGGGACAGAATGATGGCAGAGGAGGAGGGGGACAGAATGATGGCAAAGGAGGGGGATAGAATGATGGCAGAGGAGGGGGAACAGAATGATGGCAGAGGAGGGGGACAGAATGATGGCAAAGGAGGAGGGGAACAGAATGATGGCAGAGGAGGAGGGAGACAGAATGATGGCAGAGGAGGGGGACAATGATGGCAGAGGAGAGGGACAGATGGCAGAGGAGGGGGACAGATGGCAGAGGAGGGGGACAGAATGATGGCAGAGGAGGAGGGGGACAGAATGATGGCAGAGGAGGAGGGGGACAGAATGATGGCAGAGGAGGAGGACAGAATGATGGCAAAGGAGGGGGATAGAATGATGGCAGAGGAGGAGGGGGACAGAATGATGGCAGAGGAGAGGGACAGATGGCAGAGGAGGGGGACAGATGGCAGAGGAGGGGGACAGAATGATGGCAGAGGAGGAGGGGGACAGAATGATGGCAAAGGAGGGGGATAGAATGATGGCAGAGGAGGGGGAACAGAATGATGGCAGAGGAGGGGGACAGAATGATGGCAGAGGAGGGGGACAGAATGATGGCAGAGGAGGGGGACAGAGGGCAGAGGAGGGGGACAGAGGGCAGAGGAGGGGGGACAGAATGATGGCAGAGGAGGGGGACAAAATGATGGCAGAGGAGGGGGACAGAATGATGACAGAAGAGGGAGACAGAATAATGGCAGAGGAGGGGGACAGAATGACGGCAGAGGAGGGGGACAGAATGACGACAGAGGAGGGGGACAGAATGACGGCAGAGGAGGGGGACAGAATGATGGCAGAGGAGGGGGACAGAGGGCAGAGGAGGGGGGCAGAGGAGGAGGGGGAGAGAGGGCAGAGGAGGAGGGCAGAGGAGGGGGACAGAGGGCAGAGGAGGGGGACAGCGTGAGAGAGGGCATAGGAGGGGGACAGCGTGAGAGAGGGCAGAGGGGGCAACGTGAGAGAGGACAGTGTGCCTGGATGCAGAGGGGGCAGTGTGCCTGGATGCAGAGGGGGCAGTGTCCCTGGATGCAGTGGGGCATTTTTGCATACAACTAAATAAGTATTTCTGTCGTGACCTAAATACTTATTACAATTTTTTGACCCAACTACTTCTAAAACAGGACTGCTCAGTAATTATTTTAGAGGGGTGCCTTGAAAAAATTTGAAGACTCTAAGAGTGCCGCGAACTGAAAAAGTTTGGGAACCACTGCATTAGCCCTATTTTTCTTTTCTTTAGTACCACTGACACAAGCATTGTTTCTTTTCTTGTACAATGTGTTTTTAATTTGGGGCTAGATGAGCATATTTGCCCTTTCATGCCCGTGCCCAATATATGTTTATGACTTAGTGGTAAATTTTAATCCTCATTAATCACAATTAAGCATGGGAAGAAAGTAAATGTTCATCATCCCTCTAGCACATTGCAATACTACTGTCTCATCATGCTCACCCTCAAACTGTCTAATTGTGCTTTCAGATGTACTTAAGGTTCAGTAGTGTTAGGAGCTTATGTATTGTCCCCAGTTAGTTATGACTAAATAAAAGAAGCTTTGTCACCATTTCATAAAGGAGATGATAGATGTCAAAAAGCTTTATCTGAACTACCAAGATGGGCAGCCAGTCCATAAAAGGCCCCTAAGACCTCTGTCCATTATACCAATAAAGTATAAATGCATTGCGGGGAAAACGCTTGTGATTGGCTGGACGGATAATGACACTCTTGGTCAATTCAGGTCATAGCCGCTCAGCTCCAGGGCTCTTAGCCGGCAATCTAGCATCACCTGTAATGTTTTGTTTTGTTTTTCATTTATCTATTTGATCATAAAGAAAGATAAAGCTCCCCACGCAGGTGTATATATCTGTATCTGTTATATATATAAAAATCTAACCCCTATTTCGCTTTCTCTCCTGAGTCTGGGTAACGTTTCTGGCAGTTTCATGCTATGAACTCTGTGCAGCAATGATTCTATGAGCATCTAATGGTGACACAGGATCAGGGGAAACTCAGCTGAATCTTGGTTCTAACGAGCCGGTTTGCTCATCTTCGGGTGTCGTGTAAAATCTGGCGGCAAATATCAGAGTTACAGAGAGCTTCTGTCAAGTGTTCTGCAGAATTACAGAGCTGACTGAGGGGATAATGCAGGATAAACTCCAGAGACCGCACATCAGTATTTTTCCGACCCAGAGAACCATTAAATGATCTCCCGATGAAGTGTGTAAGTACGGAGACAAGTGGGATACTTTCACAGCTATCTGCGGATGCCCATTAAATCCCTATTGAGCCAAACAATGTTTAGTCTAGTCAGTCAGAAGGGCGAAATGACTGTTATCAGTGTCTGTGCAGTGATATGAAAGAAAAGTATTTTATTCTACAAACAAGTCTCAAAATGCTTATTTTTCTAGTGTCTAGTAAACGTCTTTCCCCAGAGTCTAGTAAAAGTCTCTTTACTTACAGTCTAATATATGTCTCTTTCCCCAGTCTATAAGCTGCCTCTTACCCCAGAGTCTAGAAGCTGTCTCTTTCCTCAGAGTCTAGAAGCTCTTTCTTTCCTCAGAGTCTAGAAGCTCTCTCTTTCCTCAGAGTCTAGAAGCTCTCTCTTTCCTCAGAGTCTAGAAGCTGTCTCTTTCCTTAGAGTCTAGAAGCTGTCTCTTTCCTCAGAGTCTAGAAGCTGTCTCTTTCCTCAGAGTCTAGAAGCTGTCTCTTACCTCAGAGTCTAGAAGCTGTATCTTACCCCAGAGTCTAGAAGCTGTCTCTTACCCCAGAGTCTAGAAGCTGTCTCTTACCCCAGAGTCTAGAAGCTGTCTCTTACCCCAGAGTCTAGAAGCTGTCTCTTACCCCAGAGTCTAGAAGCTGTCTCTTTTCCTGGAGTCATTGTGCATTATAAAGCTTGTATGTTAGTTATACCTGTAGGTAAGTAATTGATATATCCCTGATTCCTACCACTTACCGTTGAGACAGCCAATCGGAGGCTCTCCCAGCATGCTGGGACATGTAGTCCCACAACACCTAGATATCATCATCGTTTATTTCCTTAGCGCCGGACAATCATCATACAGATGTGATATACATGAGTACAGTAAATATAATGACTGACAACGAGAGTGACATGTATACAATTATAATGTCTCCATGGATAGTAATACAGGACAGCGAGGTGGTATCAGGGCCATCTTAACAACATTATGGGCCCCCGGGCAAAGCAGTGCACCGGGGCCCCTAGCTATAGATATAGATGTATACAGATACAGATATAGATATATAGAGATAGAGATAGATAGATGTACTTGCTCAGTGACCCTTGAAGGTTTTTTTTGCAGGTTTTTTTCTTTTGCAGGAATATTTATTCTCATTAAGAGTCGTGCCTATGGGGCCCCCTTGCCCGTGGGGCCCCCGGGCAGCTGCCCATCGTGCCCAATGGAAAAGATGGCCCTGGGTGGTATGAGGGAGACAGACATGAACCGTGAGGAGCGGAGCCAGAATTTAACTAAACAAAACCTTCCTAACCAAGGATTATAACATGGTGCACACATACTTCAAAAAATCTCGGAGGGGCGGTCAAATGGCGCTAAGTTGTGTGGAGCCGCAGATCTCAGCATTTACGCGATTTTCTGCGACTTCCAAGTGAAGTGGGTGGGATCCCGGGAAAGGTCTGTAAATATGGATGCACATGACTAGTCTGCATTATTTTATTCTGTCCAAAGCTATTAAAGGGTCTGTCCACCTTCAGCTAAATTCAATGTATTTATGTGAAAACACCCTCATGCGACTTTCTCTATATACATTGCTTCATCTTTCCGGCCCTATTTCATTCATTTTCAGCCTTGTATTTATATCTGGCAGAGCTCTGCATTTCCGTTGCCCCAGGGTAGGGCGCTTCCGTTGCCCCAGGGTATGGCGCTTCCGTTGCCCCAGGGTATGGTGCTTCCGTTGCCCCAGGGTATGGCGCTTCCGTTGTTCCAGGATATGATGCTTCTGTTGCCCCAGGGTATGGCGCTTCCGTTGCCCCAGGGTATGGCGCTTCCGTTGCCCCAGGGTATGGCGCTTCCATTGCCCCAGGGTATGCCCCAGGGTATGGCGCTTCCATTGCCCCAGGGTATGGCGCTTCCGTTGCCCCAGGGTATGGCGCTTCCGTTGCCCCAGGGTATGGTGCTTCCGTTGCCCCAGGGTATGGCGCTTCTGTTGCCCCAGGGTATGGCGCTTCCGTTGCCCCAGGGTATGGCGCTTCATTGCACCAGGGTATGGCGCTTTCATTGCACCAGGGTATGGCGCTACCGGTGCCCCAGGGTATGGCACTTCCGTTGCCCCAGGGTATGGCGCTTCCGTTGCACCAGATTATACGCAGCTCCGCTGTGCTCTCTCCATGTGACACAATTGCATCAGAGAGCAGATTCTTATCTTACCCAATAGCAAGAAAAATAATCCATACTGATTGTTCATGTAAAGACAGAAAGATGTTAATAAAATAAAGCAAGTTATTGTGTCAAAGTTGCGGGAAGGTATGTAGAAACCAATACATAAAAGTAATCTGAAGGTGGAAACCCGATTTGATACAATCCAGTATATAGAATATAAGTAATTTAGAGCAAAGTATAGAATAAAGTTATTTGCGTAGGATGATCCTCGTATGGATGAGTGTGTCCCAGTTTTCCTATGAAAATGATTTATCTAATTCTCGGGATTAGGGAGGAATTGGGAATCCACAACTGAGTTTAGTGTTTAAAAGTATTTTCATGTCTCACACATGTTCTGATTTTATGTTTCAGAAGGACGGATTCCTACATTAACGTAGGTGTGTTGTCATCACTTATAGATATGTAATTACATCTTAGAGAAATACTCTAACTTAAGTTTGTAACAGATATTAGCGGGATTTATTGAGTACATTCAGCCAGACAGACAAAACTCTTCTTTCTTCTGGTTTAGTCAGAGGTCTCACCTTGGATCTTGGCAGCTTTTTGATGTATAAAACTGACACCCTCAGCTAATTCCATGCAATGATTTATCTCAGTAATAGAAAGCTTGTTGTTCTGTTTTAACAGCAATGATTTTTTAATGAAGGATTTTTCCAAAATTGAGAGTAGAGAGCCAGAAATAGAGGGAAACGAGGAACAACAACACAGGGAAATAAAGGGTTACTGTGGACAGACACAGAGTTACAACAAGACCAGCTTCAGCTACATCATAAAACCCATTACAACACTAACACTGAATTGAATTTTGGTTGCAATCTTATTGATAGTGGGAGGAAGGGTTTTTCCCCCCTAATTTTGAGTTATTGGTGTTCTTGTCACTATAAGAATGTGACCCAATATGTATTGATTAGGCGATAAAATTTGAGGGGTGTAGAGATTTAAAAGTGCTAATTCTGGGGAAGGATTTACTCATGTTAAAGACCATGTTTGCCAAGTTGAAGACCTTTGTCATGGGTCAAAGGACAAGAGAAAATGAGTTAGCTAAAGATAAGACCACCCTCAAATACCATGTGTAGAGGTTTAAGTCTGGTATCAGATATGCTAAAGCTTAGAGGTAGATTTTGGGTATAACAATCTACTTATATTAAGGGATATAGGTCGACCAACCGGCACCCCACGCAGTCAGCTAATAAAGAAAGACTCTGAGACAAGTATTTGGCAAAATACTTGTCTCACGCCGCCCATATTAGCCCAACCGTTGAAGCTGGAACCAGGCGTGCGACCTTCTTCCCTGGGTGATACTGCCCGGCCCTGCTGGCTCCCCCCTTTCTATGCCTGGCTCGCCACTTTCTATGCCTGGCTCGCCACTTTCCCGCCCTTGACGAAGCAATTTGAGCAATAAATTATATTCACAAAGCATACAATGACAACAACATTACTTGTCAACCATTAACAAAGATTACACATATAAAGATCTTAATATATAATATATATTTTTATATATTACATGTTATTTTTATAGATTTTTAAAGAAATACCTGCATGTACTGTAGGGGATGGGTGGGTGGGAGACTGAAAAACTATGTATAATAAGCTTCCTTCCCCCTCTCCTTTAACTACTCTCACCTTGTGCTGCCTCCTGTCCCGCCCCCTCCTTTCCCTGAGTGGCTGCCTGCACTGCTCAGGTGTAACAGAATAGGACGGACTTCACTGTCTGCACCCCCCTTCCATCATGTCACTTGCATCGGGCCGCCTAACGACCATCCTCCCTTATCCCTCTTCGGCGCTGTTGCTGCGCCTGCGATTCCTTAAAGCTACTGTCCTATCCCATACATGTCGTTCTATTTTAATTTGTCTTTTCTGTTTCTATAAGTGACAGCGATACTACGATCATCCTCAGTTCTCGTCACCAAATCTCTGCTTGTCCAGGAAGTGTAACCCCTTAGCATAGGTGCTCCCCTAACGTTGTCTACGGCAGCATATAGGGAAATATATATTGCAGAAAATCAATTTTAAGATGCACATTATCTTTGGGCTACAAGTAAGGAAAACAGTCAAATGGCCGGTTCCTAATGTGTAATACGTTCAGTACATGTGCTCTGGCATAGTGATGTGGGTGGGAGCTGGATGATGTGAGAGGCAGGAGCATGGTTTTAATATAGGCAGGGCCATCTTTGCCATTGGGCACGATGGGCAGGTGCCCGGGGGCCCCACGGGCAAGGGGGCCCCATAGGCAGGGCTCTTAATTAGAATTAATAATCCTGCAAAAGAAAAAACCTGCAAAAAAAACCTTCAAGGGTCACTGAGAAAGTGCATCTATCTATCTCTATCTCTATATATCTATATCTATATCTATATCTATATCTGTATCTCTATACATATACATATATATATATATATATATTTTTATATATATATATATATATATATATATATATATATATATATATATGGGCCCCGGTGCACTGCTTTGCCCGAATATAGGTGTCCCCCACACAACAAAATAGTCAAATATAAATCTTGGGTGGAGGTACCATTTAATGATGTTTCTAAATGCAAATAAAATATGACTTCATCTATTTTCCATCCAGCTCTCATCAGTTTACCAGACACTATTCACTGAGATCAGTTTGGATTTCCAGTCTGAGTATCGAAGACAGAAATGTGTAGCACAACATCCGAAGCAGTTATGTTACAATCTTGCAGTATAATAGTTTTATTCCTTCTCTTGTACCATGCACACAATTAGCCAGCAAGTAGTTTTGCCAATCCAGGATAATGAATCCTTTAACCTCCCATTACTGTAGCATTAGTCACCATAAGGAAGACGAGGGTCATCTTAAAACAATATACCAACGTATGCTTACATGGAGCAGAAGACACGTTCTCATTTGCAGAGATAAATTTGTGCTTGTCTGATGCAGAGTGTATTAAATAAACTGGAGTTTGATCCCAGCTTCATCCTCCTCGCTATTTAGGGGCCATAAATCTAGGGATGAGCGCGCTCGGATTTCTGAAATCCGAGCCCACCCGAACGTTGCGGATCCGAGTCGGATCCGAGACAGATCCGGGTATTGGCGCCAAATTCAAAAGTGAAACTGAGGCTCTGACTCATAATCCCGTTGTCGGATCTCGCGATACTCGGATCCTATAAATTCCCCGCTAGTCGCCGCCATCTTCACTCGGGCATTGATCAGGGTAGAGGGAGGGTGTGTTAGGTGGTCCTCTGTGCTGTTTAGTTCTGTGCTGTTTAGTTCTGTGCTGTTTAGTGCTGTGCTGTTTAGTGCTGTGCTGTGCTGTGCTGTGCTGTGTTCTGCAGTATCAGTCCAGTGGTGCTGTGTGCTGTGCTCTGTCCTTCTGAGGTCAGTGGTGCTGCTGGGTCCTGTGCTGTGTCCTGTTCAGTCCAGTGGTGCTGTGTCCTGTGCTCTGTGCTTCTAAGGGCATAGTTATTTCCCCAATATTCCCCTGTGTTTAAAAAAATAAAAAAAAGTTTTTTTTATAAAATACCAAAAACTACTTTAATATTTTTTAATTACCACAAAATTTTCACAACCAATCCTGCAGTATAAGCCCATTGGTACTGCAATATTACCAAGTTCACACATTCAGCAGTAAAAGTCCAGTGGTACTGCAATATTACAAAGTTTACACATTCTGCAGTATCAGTCCAGTGGTGCTGTGTCCTGTGCTCTGTCCTGCTGAGTTCCGTAGTGCTGCTGGGTCCTGTGCCGTGTCCTGTTCAGTCCAGTGGTGCTGTGTCCTGTGCTCTGTGCTTCTAAGGGCATAGTTATTTCCCCATTATTCCCAAGTTTGTAAAAAATAAAAAAAAAGTAAAAAAAAATAAAAAAATTAAAAAAAAAAAAAAATATATAATAATTATAACCAAATTTGCAAAACCAATCCAGCATTATAAGTCCATTGGTACTGCAATATTACCAAGTTCACACATTCAGCAGTAAAAGTCCAGTGGTACTGCAATATTACAAAGTTTACACATTCTGCAGTATCAGTCCAGTGGTGCTGTGTCCTGTGCTCTGTCCTGCTGAGTTCCGTAGTGCTGCTGGGTCCTGTGCCGTGTCCTGTTCAGTCCAGTGGTGCTGTGTCCTGTGCTCTGTGCTTCTAAGGGCATAGTTATTTCCCCATTATTCCCAAGTTTGTAAAAAATAAAAAAAAAGTAAAAAAAAATAAAAAATTAAAAAAAAAAAAAATATATATAATAATTATAACCAAATTTGCAAAACCAATCCAGCATTATAAGTCCATTGGTACTGCAATATTACCAAGTTCACACATTCAGCAGTAAAAGTCCAGTGGTACTGCAATATTACAAAGTTTACACATTCTGCAGTATCAGTCCAGTGGTGCTGTGTCCTGTGCTCTGTCCTGCTGAGTTCCGTAGTGCTGCTGGGTCCTGTGCCGTGTCCTGTTCAGTCCAGTGGTGCTGTGTCCTGTGCTCTGTGCTTCTAAGGGCATAGTTATTTCCCCATTATTCCCAAGTTTGTAAAAAATAAAAAAAAAGTAAAAAAAAATAAAAAATTTAAAAAAAAAAAAATATATATAATAATTATAACCAAATTTGCAAAACCAATCCAGCATTATAAGTCCATTGGTACTGCAATATTACCAAGTTCACACATTCTGCAGTATCTTGTGCTACATATAATGGAGACCAAAAATTTGGAGGATAAAGTAGGGAAAGATCAAGACCCACTTCCTCCTAATGCTGAAGCTGCTGCCACTAGTCATGACATAGACGATGAAATGCCATCAACGTCGTCTTCCAAGCCCGATGCCCAATCTCGTAGTACCGGGCATGTAAAATCCAAAAAGCCCAAGTTAAGAAAAAGTAGCAAAAAGAGAAACTTAAAATCATCTGAGGAGAAACGTAAAGTTGCCAATATGCCATTTACGACACGGAGTGGCAAGGAACGGCTTAGGCCCTGGCCCGTGTTCATGACTAGTGGTTCAGCTTCACCCACGGATCTTAGCCCTCCTCCTCCTCCCCCCCCCTACAAAAAATTGAAGAGAGTTATGCTGTCAGCAACAAAACAGCAAACAACTCTGCCTTCTAAAGAGAAATTATCACAAATCCCCAAGGCGAGTCCAAGCGTGTTGGTGGTTGTCAAGCCTGACCTTCCCATCACTGTACGGGAAGAGGTGGCTCGGGAGGAGGCTATTGATGATGTAGCTGGCGCTGTGGAGGAACTTGATGATGAGGATGGTGATGTGGTTATTGTAAATGAGGCACCAGGGGGGGAAACAGCTGATGTCCATGGGATGAAAAAGCCCATCGTCATGCCTGGTCAGAAGACCAAAAAATGCACCTCTTCGGTCTGGAGTTATTTTTATCCAAATCCAGACAACCAATGTATGGCAATATGTAGCTTATGTAAAGCTCAAATAAGCAGGGGTAAGGATCTTGCCCACCTAGGAACATCCTCCCTTATACGTCACCTGAATAACCTTCATAGTTCAGTGGTTAGTTCAGGAACTGGGGCTAGGACCCTCATCGGTACAGGGACACCTAAATCCCGTGGTCCAGTTGGATACACACCAGCAACACCCTCCTCGTCAACTTCCTCCACAATCTCCATCAGATTCAGTCCTGCAGCCCAAGTCACCAGCCAGACTGAGTCCTCCTCAATACGGGATTCATCCGAGGAATCCTGCAGCGGTACGCCTACTACTGCCACTGCTGCTGTTGCTGCTGTTAGTCGGTCATCTTCCCAGAGGGGAAGTCGTAAGACCGCTAAGTCTTTCACCAAACAATTGACCGTCCAACAGTCGTTTGCCATGACCACCAAATACGATAGTAGTCACCCTATTGCAAAGCGTATAACTGCGGCTGTAACTGCAATGTTGGTGTTAGACGTGCGCCCGGTGTCCGCCATCAGTGGAGTGGGATTTAGAGGGTTGATGGAGGTATTGTGTCCCCGGTACCAAATCCCCTCGAGATTCCACTTCACTAGGCAGGCGATACCAAAAATGTACAGAGAAGTACGATCAAGTGTCCTCAGTGCTCTTAAAAATGCGGTTGTACCCACTGTCCACTTAACCACGGACATGTGGACAAGTGGTTCTGGGCAAACGAAGGACTATATGACTGTGACAGCCCACTGGGTAGATGCATCCCCTTCCGCAGCAACAGCAACAGCTGCATCAGTAGCAGCATCTACAAAATGGCTGCTCATGCAAAGGCAGGCAACATTGTGCATTACAGGCTTTAATAAGAGGCACAACGCTGCCAACATATTAGAGAAAATGAGGGAAATTATCTCCCAGTGGCTTACCCCACTTAGACTCTCATGGGGATTTGTGGTGTCAGACAATGCCAGTAACATTGTGCGGGCATTAAATATGGGCAATTTCCAGCACGTCCCATGTTTTGCCCACACCATTAATTTGGTGGTGCAGCATTACCTCAAGAGTGACAGGGGTGTGCAGGAGATGCTTGCGGTGGCCCGCAAAATTGCTGGACACTTTCGGCATTCAGCCAGTGCCTACCGCAGACTAGAGGCACATCAGAAAAGCTTGAACCTGCCCTGCCATCACCTCAAACAAGAGGTTGTGACGCGCTGGAACTCCACCCTCTATATGCTGCAGAGGATGGAGGAGCAGCAAAAGGCCATTCAGGCCTACACAGCCACCTACGACATAGGCAAAGGAGTGGGGATGCGCCTGAGTCAAGCGCAGTGGAGACTGATTTCCGTGTTGTGCAAGGTTCTGCAGCCATTTGAACTTGCCACACGAGAAGTCAGTTCCGACACTGCCAGCTTGAGTCAGGTCATTCCCCTGATCAGGCTGTTGCAGAAGCAGCTGGAGAAAGTGAGGGAGGAGCTGGTAAGCCATTGCGATTACAGCAAGCATGTAGCTCTTGTGGATGTAGCCCTTCGTACGCTTTGCCAGGATCCGAGGGTGGTCACTCTTTTAAAGTCAGAGGAATACATTCTGGCCACCGTGCTCGATCCTCGGTTTAAAGCGTATGTTGTGTCTCTGTTTCCGGCGGACACAAATCTACAGCGGTGCAAAGACCTGCTGGTCAGGAGATTGTCCTCTGAAGAGGACCGTGACATGCCAACAGCTCCACCCTCATTTTCTTCCACATCTATGGCTGCGAGGAAAAAGCTCAGTTTTCCCAAAAGAGGCACTGGCGGGGATGCTGATAACATCTGGTCCGGACTGAAGGACCTGCCAACCATTGCAGACATGTCTACTCTCGCTGCATTGGATGCTGTCACAATAGAAAAAATTGTGGATGATTACTTTGCTGACACCATCCAAGTAGACATGTCAGACAGTCCATATTGTTACTGGCAGGAAAAAAAGGCAGTTTGGAAGCCCCTGTACAAACTGGCTCTATTTTACCTGAGTTGTCCCCCCTCCAGTGTGTACTCGGAAAGAGTTTTTAGTGCAGCGGGGAACCTGGTCAGTGAGCGGCGAAGGAGGTTGCTTCCTCACAACGTTGAAAAAATGATGTTTATAAAAATGAATAATCAATTCCTCAATGAAGTACAGCACTGCCCTCCAGATACTACAGAGGGACCTGTGGTTGTGGAGTCCAGCGGGGACGAATTGATAATGTGTGATGAGGAGGAAGTAGACACTGTAGGGGGAGAGGAATCAGAGGTTGAGGATGAGGACGACATCTTGCCTCAGTAGAGCCTGTTTAGTCTGTACAGGGAGAGATGAATAGCTTTTTTGGTGTGGGGGCCCAAACAAACCAATCATTTCAGTCAAAGTTGTTTGGTAGGCCCTGTCGCTGAAATGATTGGTTTGTTAAAGTGTGCATGTCCTATTTCAACAGCAGACCTCTCAACTGCAGCTCATCCCTCCTCTGCGGGGATAATGTCTCCTGTGCTCTGACACGTCACTCTGTGTACTCTCAGCCTCAGGATCTGACACTACAGCTACCATGCCTCTTGTAGCAGCCCTCACTCCAGGGCCTCTTCCATGTGCAGTGTCCCCCTCTCTCTTGGGTTCACTATAGTGGCATGGAGTTCTCCCCCTCATCCAGGGCACACATTCCTTGCCCTGGCTCAGTCACCACGCTCAGACTTCCAGGCAATGCTGGGGGAGCCTGGGAGCTTCCACCCCAGGTCCCCAGCTACAACTCTCCTCTCCTGTGTCTTCTCTCTCTTTCTGACACTTGAAAGATCGTGCCTTTAAATGAAAAAGTCAGTCTTGATTGCACGACTATGTGCAAGTGCAACAGGGACATTTTTTTGGGTTTACAAAGTCAAACAGTAACACTACGACCCTGTCTGTCTGGGGTCTGTCAATGACGAATTGTCTGGAGCATGTTTTGAGGAGGTATTGTGGCCCCGGTATCAAATTGGGTACCGGGGCCACCCCACTATGCAGTCCAGATACTTGTTTGGTGGAATTCCGACACGTGGAGGGTTTTTTAATTATATTGTGGCCTCGGTACCAAATTGTGTACCGGGGCCACCACACTACGCAGTCAAGATACTTGTTTGGTGGAATTCAGACCAGTTGAGGGTTTTATTATTATATTGTGTGGACCACTCTATCTATACCACACTACAACTCTATACCACTCTATTTCCTACTTTAATTCTATTTAATTCTATTTCCTACTTTAATTCTATTACTAATTAATTAACATAAAGAGGAACCAAAAAAACCAATTTTACCAAAAGTATAATATGACTTAGACTTACAAACACTACACTTGAAAGATCGTGCCTTTAAATGAAAAAGTAAGTCTTCATTGCACGACTATGTGCAACAGGGACAGTTTTTTTCTTTACAAAGTCAACTAATAACACTTGGACCCTGTCTGTCTTTAACATACTTAATGGGATCTCAATGACGAATTGTCTGTAGCATGTTTGGAGGAGGTATTGTGGCCCCGGTATCAAGTTGGGTACCGGGGCCACCCCACTACGCAGTCCAGATACTTGTTTGGTGGAATTCTGACACGTGGAGGGTGTATTTATTTTATTGTGGCCCCGGTATCAAGTTGGGTACCGGGGCCACCCCACTACGCAGTCCAGATACTTGTTTGGTGGAATTCTGACACGTGGAGGGTGTATTTATTTTATTGTGGCCCCGGTATCAAGTTGGGTACCGGGGCCACCCCACTACGCAGTCCAGATACTTGTTTGGTGGAATTCTGACACGTGGAGGGTGTATTTATTTTATTGTGGCCCCGGTATCAAGTTGGGTACCGGGGCCACCCCACTACGCAGTCCAGATACTTGTTTGGTGGAATTCTGACACGTGGAGGGTGTATTTATTTTATTGTGGCCCCGGTATCAAGTTGGGTACCGGGGCCACCCCACTACGCAGTCCAGATACTTGTTTGGTGGAATTCTGACACGTGGAGGGTGTATTTATTTTATTGTGGCCCCGGTATCAAGTTGGGTACCGGGGCCACCCCACTACGCAGTCCAGATACTTGTTTGGTGGAATTCTGACACGTGGAGGGTGTATTTATTTTATTGTGGCCCCGGTACCAAATTGTGTACCGGGGCCACCACACTACGCAGTCAAGATAGATAGATGCGTATCATAGATAAAGTACATTCAGTGGTGTGGGGCAAATTGAAAAATATTCAAAATGCACTGACATTATCAAAAACAAGAGGTTGTCACATGCTAAAACTCCAACATGTATATGATGGAGAGGATGGAGGAGCAGCCGTATGTGTAGTGTAATGCAGACCTGTTGAAGGTTTTTTATATATTTTATTGTGGTGCCCAGTGCCCACTCCTCTACGCAGTCCAGGTACATTTATTGGTGCGAATCAAACAAGTTGATGGTTTTCTTATTATATATATTGTGGTGACCCACTCCTCTACGCAGTCCAGGTACATTTATTGGTGCGAATCAAACAAGTTGATGGTTTTCTTATTATATATATTGTGGTGACCCACTCCTCTACGCAGTCCAGGTACATTTATTGGTGCGATTCATAAAAGTTCAGGGTTTTTAAGATATTGTGGTGACCCACTCCTCTACGCAGTCCAGGTACATTTATTGGTGCGATTCATAAAAGTTCAGGGTTTTTAATATATTGTGGTGACCCACTCCTCTACGCAGTCCAGGTACATTTATTGGTGCGAATCAAACAAGTTGATGGTTTTCTTATTATATATATTGTGGTGACCCACTCCTCTACGCAGTCCAGGTACATTTATTGGTGCGATTCATAAAAGTTCAGGGTTTTTAAGATATTGTGGTGACCCACTCCTCTACGCAGTCCAGGTACATTTATTGGTGCGAATCAAACAAGTTGATGGTTTTCTTATTATATATATTGTGGTGACCCACTCCTCTACGCAGTCCAGGTACATTTATTGGTGCGATTCATAAAAGTTCAGGGTTTTTAATATATTGTGGTGACCCACTCCTCTACGCAGTCCAGGTACATTTATTGGTGCGAATCAAACCAGTTGATGGTTTTCTTATTATATATATTGTGGTGACCCACTCCTCTACGCAGTCCAGGTACATTTATTGGTGCGATTCATAAAAGTTCAGGGTTTTTAATATATTGTGGTGACCCACTCCTCTACGCAGTCCAGGTACATTTATTGGTGCGAATCAAACAAGTTGATGGTTTTCTTATTATATATATTGTGGTGACCCACTCCTCTACGCAGTCCAGGTACATTTATTGGTGCGATTCATAAAAGTTCAGGGTTTTTAAGATATTGTGGTGACCCACTCCTCTACGCAGTCCAGGTACATTTATTGGTGCGAATCAAACAAGTTGATGGTTTTCTTATTATATATATTGTGGTGACCCACTCCTCTACGCAGTCCAGGTACATTTATTGGTGCGATTCATAAAAGTTCAGGGTTTTTAATATATTGTGGTGACCCACTCCTCTACGCAGTCCAGGTACATTTATTGGTGCGAATCAAACCAGTTGATGGTTTTCTTATTATATATATTGTGGTGACCCACTCCTCTACGCAGTCCAGGTACATTTATTGGTGCGATTCATAAAAGTTCAGGGTTTTTAATATATTGTGGTGACCCACTCCTCTACGCAGTCCAGGTACAATTATTGGTGCGAATCATAAAAGTTCAGGGTTTTTAATATATATTGTGGTGACCCACTCCTCTACGCAGTCCAGAAAGATACCTTGTTGCAACGTTTTGGACTAATAACTATATTGTGAGGTGTTCAGAATACACTGTAAATTAGTGGAAATGCTTGTTATTGAATGTTATTGAGGTTAATAATAGCCTAGGAGTGAAAATAAGCCCAAAAACTTGATTTTTAAACTTTTTATGTTTTTTTCAAAAAAAATCCGAATCCAATACCTTAAATCCGAACCGAGACCTTTCGTCAAGTGTTTTGCGAGACAAATCCGAACCTCAAAAATAACGAAAATCCGGATCCAAAACACAAAACACGAGACCTCAAAAGTCGCCGGTGCACATCCCTACATAAATCTAGGGGATTATTGAGCGAAGGTCAGAAGTCATTGGTGTGTAGAGAAGGTTTCACTCTTCTGCTCATCACTTTTACATCAAACATCAGATGGGAATCAGTGACGATAGGATGAGATGGGGCCAACTCGTAACACCTCTGACATTGGTGGGGGGAATATTCCTAGAACAAGGGCAGCACTTGTATATGTTTTGGTGCTTGTTCTGTAAATTAGTTATCCAACCCCAAGTACTAAGAATTAAGAACTTGGGGCTATTTCCCATGTCACTACTGCAGCCAATGTACTAATGTAAGTATTGTTGTCATCAAGGGTGAGACACTGAATGAGGAATTTTTTGAGCATTTACAGTTTCTGGAAGAAGATTTAATTCCCAGAGATGGAGGACATGGATTAAAGAGATTAATAACAAGGGAATCTTACTTGTCGGATAAACTTGACACGCTGCAACCTGTAGGGATGAATAGGGAGCACTGTCTTTAGTTTAACTATAACAGTTGGTTGTGCTGCATAATTTTATTTATTGTTTTGTTTACATATCCCAAGTCATTCTGGGATTTTAAGCACCTACCTTTAAATAACCCATCATCTACACAAAACTGCACATTTAACACATATCTAAACACACAACATATAAATATGTTTGTACATGTGCTGGGAGTATTATAGCTGTACAGTTTCCTCTATATTCACCTGTTTACATATCTGTATGATGTCAGCATCTTCTGGGCAGCTATGAATATTCATGAGTAATAATGAGAGTGGGAACAGCCCAAGTACTGGCGGGAGCATGCTCAGTGTGTACCTGAGAAACATCCTTTGACATCATCATACTGCAGGAAGTCTGCCAGCTTTCCTGTTGGCTGTTAACGATTACATGAGGTTAGGGTCCCAGCAGCTCCAACCCGCAGGATAGCATACACCAACCGCTAATTTGAGTAATAGCTAGGGGATCAGTTTTATCATGCTATTTATTAATAACTGTACATTGCAATTGAACTTTTACTGTACTATTAGCATGACAATTTAAATAGGGACACCTTACAGCAAATCGCCTCTCCTGCGGAGGCTACACTCGGCAATTACACAGAAGTAGCCTTTGGTAGATAGGGAGAAGCCCTATGTTTGGGGAAAACACCTTTTTTTTTTTTTTTTTTTACCAAAGATAGGTATTATCGCTACATAATAAATAGAGCCAAAAGAGAGAGAGAAGGTCCCACATCCTGGTGGTGTTGGGGAGGGCATGGTAGACTGAGGCACAGCAGCTCCATGAGGTGTTATCAGCAGGGTGACACACAACAGTGATGCGTAGTTGAGCGCCACAGAGTCAGGGACATGTATCTTCATCGAGGCATGATAACCTGATAGACAGAGCCGCTAGGTGTGATGTTGGGACCAAGTCCTTATGAGGAAAGGAGGACGAAGCATAGAGTGTGGCGGGATCCGAACAGTGAGCAAATGGGTTGGGTTTCCCAAAGGGGGCTGCGACCACATGACCATACAAGATTTGGCTAGAGACCAGTGGTGGAAGTGGGGCTGTATACGGTGGTATACCATACCGCCACTTTTCCTGCTGCCTTTATTGCAAAACTATTAAATTCCACTCACCTATATTTCCATTACATATTTCATACCAACATTTCTAAATTTCCATATCATATGTCATTTGCAAGCTAATTACTAGTATCAGTTTGGTGTAGCTCAGATGAACCCTGTGTCCAGCCATGGATTACACCTGAAAGGGGAACCTAAAGAAATATCAAAATATCTCTTTGATTGTGCTAAACTCTTCTGTTCTCCCCTTGAGGTATTTATGGATAGAGAGTTCCAGACACGTAGGTACAGATGAGTGCCCAGTACCAATTTATGGTACGGTTTGTAAAAGCTATTGAAAGCTCTCTTTAAGGTTATATCAATATTATCAGGAATATCCAAAAAACAGATCCCTCACACTTTGGTGATTCTGTGATATCTCAGGAATCATGTCTAGTATGTAACATGAAAGGTAGCTTATGACCTGGTGTGCGGAGGAAATATCTTTGTAGGATATTCTGGTAGCAAGTTAGGCCAGTGTAAATAAACCCTGACTTGAAAGGTGGTTGAAGAGAGGTCATAAACAACTAATTTGCATTTAGGCAGACTTTCTGTACTGACATCACATTGGAAGAGAGCTGTACCTGCAGCATGTTTAAAATGTCCTTTAAATCTAATCTGGAAGTCAATTTTTAAGTGTCCCTCTATTACTGTTCTCCCACAGACAGAAACTGATAATTCGTAAGTTTGCCATTTCTGTGTTTTATTCCTTTTTTATTTTACAAGGAACTATTGTAATATATCTTTGTATGTCATTTTGTTAATTGTATTTATTTTAAGCATTGTGGATTTGTTTTCCATATTAAATTGCACTTCACATGTTAGAATTAGCATGGCATTAGAACGCTACATAGATGAAACAGAGGAGATCATTTGGTTTATGATACCTCTGATGAAAGTAAATTGTAATAGATTAGTATCGGATCTTCACAAAAGAACTTGGTGGTGGCATAATTGGTAAGGCAAAGTTAATGTGTGGCACAGACAGGGAGAGTTTTAATCATTTTTAAACAGACCAGGTGGTTGTTTTTGAGTAACCTTTTGTCACCCAGGCTCAGGTGAGTTCTGGATCAAAATAAACTCTTCTAAATACCCTCTTCCACCACTGCAATCGCCATCTTGAAGACATTTAAACAGAGATCAAGTTGGTGCAGCAGAGACAGCCAAGGGGAGCGTCAGCTGCAGTGTGACAGAGCCAGTGAGGATACATATATTAAACTGTTTACTGAAACTGAGTCTTTGAGGACTGAGGAGATGAATTTTGCTAATTTAACTAAGTGCAAGTTGGACAGAAAGGTGGATGTGCTTTGTTCATTCAGTTAATTGCAACTTAATAACTGTGCTAGAGAGATGTCACAGTACATAAATAAAGTGTCTCCTTTATGGCTCATAAAAATAGATGGTCTGGTGCACATTCTTTGTGGCAACTGTTCTGCACTACCTTGCCTGTGTCAGCTTCACACTTTACCTTCACTTATTACTAAACCTGCATATACAGGGGCACCTCTCCAAGTAACTACCCACTGTGTCCTGGTAGGAGAGGATTGAACTACGTATGACTTGAGAGTTTTAAGGTCTCCAGAGGTAGCTGCCTCTGTGCATGCTCCTAGACCACTCCAAAAATGGACAGGGAGCCTCTGCGGAGGTCTCACGAGTCCAACTTTTGGCTGGTGCGGCACCACAGTCTTCAATGTCAGTTGCTTTACCAAGTGTTGAGCTTGATTTATGGCAAGAGGATTTTGCAGAGTGCTGCTTGGGAAAGATTTTGCCTCCTTTGGTAGCTGCTGCATCTGGAAGTTGAGCTCTGAGAAAGCAACATTGCTGCAGCATAAGGAACTGACAAAGCTTTTTACCTGACAGGTGAATTTTCTGTGCCCCTTTCAATTGTGCCTGATGTGGTCATGACATTTGACCTCTCTTGGCCTCCCTAGAACATAAGGGATTGACTCCCAAGCTTGAGGTTGCTTCTATGCCTAGAGACACATCGATCAGTGAAGGAACTATCGGTGGTAGACATGCTGGCTCTATTCCTCTTGATGCTATCATTGGAGGATAAAGCACCATTTCCTCATTGTTGACTCCTGAGCAGGGACAGGTGCCTGTAATTCTCAGGCTGCATCATAGCGGAGGTGACAATCCCTGGGCACCACCACCTATGTGTGGGCGTTCTTTGACTCTGAACTTGTCTATTCTGCAATGGCTCAGTGTGACAGGGCAGATAAGGATGGCACCTGGTACATAGTGGCCCAATGGCACAATTGAACTGGACATACCCAGTCCTGCTATCAAGTAATGGCCAAGAGTACAGTCCTATCAACTCTGCTTTGTTAGAGCTAGCTCCAGGTCCAATTAGCAGAGACAGCACATCTACTGCACTAAGCAGCAGGGTGAGTTCCCTACCTGCTGAGCATAGCACCAGGCAGAGGTGCCAGTCTCCATGGGGTGAACCTGGTCATCTGTTTAGAGATGTCACTGTACCTCCCTGACAGTCACTATCAACACAATCACAGTGAAAACTGGACCCAAGAGAGATAGAAAGTGACAATAGAGGTCAAAAGCAGACAATTTTGGTTGCCCTGGAAGGACCAATGTGTATTGGCGTGTACACACCGACAAAGTGTTGACCAAAGGTGAACAAGAGCCGGTGAGCCTTAGAAGCACTGATATTACACCTAGGCAAACACTGCCATCTTCTTCCATAAACCAATGCTCTTTGTGCACAAATAAGCGCACCATGAAGCAGTGCAAATATTAGATTTCAAATTGCAGAGTGAGATCATTGAAATGAAATAAAAGGATGAAGAGGGCACGACTGTCATTTATATTGACCCAGCTCTAAGCTGGCAGAGATGGTGGCTCATCCTATGCTATAAAGAGGGCACATTTTGTGAAGTGCAGTTGCACTACAGAGGAGAAATGCATTTACAAACAAAGCTTCAAACACACAAAAGTGCCACATGTAATAAAGAAATGTCCCTTCACCCACCTTAATTAAACCATTAATTAGGCTAAACCAAGCTATATTTTAATAGATAAATGGAAGTTTGATTTAAAGGAAGGGGTGATACTAACGTAATAGGATATTTTGCACAGGGCTCCTCTCCGTTGACATACTTCTAGTTAGCAGAGTCTTCTGAGACCAGACTAGATGGCATCTCAAGGTGTATGGAGAGGCCAATCTGGTTGCATGGGGTGCAAAATTAAATAATATTGTACCGTGCATCATAACTGTCCATCTTTGCATCTTGCCGATAATTTCCCTTTAATCTATACCAGAGTGCGTTCTGCTCGGTAGCTGCGCTCTGCATAATAATTCCCCCCAGAAAAGTGTTTGATTGGTTGGTGGTACAATCCCTGGTGCTAAGCTCAGCTTTTATGTGCTGATGTGCGGTGATACATGGCCCAGGCCTGACTGATTTCTCTAATTTGTTTCGCTGTCACCACTGCGCAATGTCCCATAGATTTGAATGATATAACATCTAACAGATGAGCCAGTGATTTTGTGGCTGGGTCTTTTTGATTGAAACATGCAGATCGATAGTCCATTGACATAGCAATTTCTGCAGGTTAACAGTGCGGCCAGCGAGGAACTGAGGCTGCAAGATAAGTCTAAAAACTGAGATCTGTACACTGGAAACTAGTCTCTTTATCATAACTGTTTCCTTACCAAGGAGTGATATGTACAAATAATGGACTGAAACCCAAAACAAATAACAGTTTTAGATACCGGTCCACTTTTAAAGGTAATAATATATTAGCCAGGTTAATGTTTCCATAAACACTAAACCAGCTAAAGTTTATGTTGGTTGAAACAAAATGTTTTGAATTGGGTAACCATAGGCTCCTCTCCCCCTCCTGCAATGTATTATATGTACCACACCCACCACCCTAACAAGAAGCTTGGGGGTAAATGTATCAAACCATCTAAAAAGGAAAAGGAGTGTTGCCCACAGCAACCAATCAAATGTTAGCTATAATTCTCTAGACTGTACTAGATGAATGATAGCTAGAATGTGATTGGTTGCTTTGGCCAACTCCAACACCTTTCATTTTTAGAAGTTTTGATACATTTACCTGCAGGAGTCACAACACAAGTGGGGGTTACCTGTGGGAACTGTGGTCACGTCTTCTGTTGGGTGGTAGAGTCCTGCAATTTAAAATGACTCTTGTCTCTAAGTTCTAAGTACAGCCTAAGGGGGTAAATATTTGTCGCAGGAAATGTGTGGGGCTATTTTTTATATATTAACCAGCTGAAAATCTCAGTCTTATTATTGGGGATTTATATTTATTAAAGTGCAGAATCTGAAAAACAAAAAATATACACGTTCAGTAAATATATTGTGATGGGAAAAGACCACCTAGACAGCACAAGACAGAATGTGCTATGCTCTGACAATGGATCCCCTAGCCACTATTATGTTCCGGCAATAGACCCACTGGTCACTATTATGTTCAGGCAATGGATCAACTAGCCACTATTCTGTTCCAGCAATGAATCCACTAGTCACGATTATGTTCCAGCAATGGATTAACTGGTCACTATTACATTCCAGCAATGGATCCACTAGTTATTATTAAGTTCAGGCAATGGATCCACTAGTCACTATTATGTTCAGGCAATGGATCCACTAGTCACTATTATGTTTAGGCAATGGATCAACTAGCCACTATTCTGTTCCAGCAATGAATCCACTAGTCACGATTATGTTCCAGCAATGGATTAACTGGTCACTATTACATTCCAGCAATGGATCCACTAGTCATTATTAAGTTCAGGCAATGGATCCACTAGTCACTATTATGTTCAGGCAATGGATCCACTACTCACTATTCTGTTCCAGCAATGGATCCACTTGTCCCTATTATGTTCCAGCAATGGATCCACTGGTCACTATTATGTGCAAGCAATGGATCCACTAGTCACTATTATGATCTGGCAATAGATCCACTAGACACTATTATTTTCCACAATAGATACACTAGTCACTATTATGTTCCGGAAATTGATTCACTAGTCACTATTGTGTTCCGGGAATGGATATACTAATTACTAGTATGTTCCAGCCATGTATTCACTAGTTACAATTATGTTCCAGCAATGGATCCACTAGTCACTATTATGTTCCAGCAATGGATCCACTTGTCACTATTATGTTCCGGCAATGGATATACTAATTACTAGTATGTTCCAGCCATGTATTTACTAGTTACAATTATACACTAGCAATGGATCCACTAGTCACTATTATGCTCAGCAATAAATTCACTAGTCACTATTGTGTTCCAGCATTGGGTTCACTAGTCACTATTGTGTTCCAGCAATGGGTTCACTAGTCACTATTGTGTTCCAGCAATGGATCCACTAGTCACTATTATGTTCCAGCAATGGATCCACTAGTCACTATTATGATTCGGCAATAGATCCACTAGTCACTATTATTTTTCACAATAGATCCACTATTCGCTATTATGTTCTGGAAATTGATTCACTAGTCACTATTGTGTTCCGGCAATGGATATACTAATTACTAGTATGTTCCAGTCATGTATTCACTAGTCACAATTATACACTAGCAATGGATTCACTAGTCACTATTATGCTCAGCAATGGATTCACTAGTCACTATTGTGTTCCAGCAATGGATCCACTAGTTACTATTATGTTCCAGCAATGGATCCACTAGTCACTATTATGTTCCAGCAATGGATCCACTAGTTACTATTATGTTCAGGCAAATGATCCACTTGTCACTATTATTTTCCACAATAGATCTACTAGTCACTATTGTGTTCCAGAAATTGATTTACTAGTCACTACTGTGTTCCGGAAATGGATATACTAATTACTAGTATGTTCCAGCCATGTATTCACTAGTTACAATTATGTTCCAGCAATGGATCCACTAGTCACTATTATGTTCAGGCAATGGATCCACTATTCACTATTCTGTTCCAGCAATGGATTCACTAGTCATTATTATGTTTCAGCAATGGATTCACTAGACACTATTGTGTTCCAGCAATGGATATACTAGTCACTATTATGTTCCAGCAATAGATCCACTAGTCACTATTATTTTCCACAATAGATCCACTAGTCACTATTATGTTCCAGAAATTGATTCACTAGTCCCTACTGTGTTCCGGCAATAGATATACTAATTACTAGTATGTTCCAGCCATGTATTCACTAGTTACAATTATGTTCCAGCAATGGATCCACTAGTCACTATTATGTTCCAGCAATGGATCCACTTGTCACTATTATGTTCCAGAAATGGATCCACTAGTCACTATTATGTTCCAGCAATGGATCCACTTGTCACTATTATGTTCCAGCAATGGATCCACTAGTCACTATTATGTTCCAGAAATTTATTCACTAGTCACTATTGTGTTCCAGCAATGGATCCACTAGTCACTATTATGTTCCGGAAATTGATCCACTAGTCACTATTATGTTCCAGAAATTTATTCACTAGTCACTATTATGTTCCAGCAATGGATTCACTAGTCACTATTGTGTTCCAGCAATGGGTTCACTAGTCACTATTATGATCCAGCAATAGATCCACTAGTCATTATAATTTTCCACAATAGATCCACTAGTCACTATTATGTTCCGGAAATTGATCCACTAGTCACTATTATGTTCCGGCAATTGATCCACTAGTCACTATTATTTTCCACAAAAGATCCACTAGTCACTATTATGTTCCGGAAATTGATCCACTAGTCACTATTATGTTCCGGAAATTGATCCACTAGTCACTATTATTTTCCACAATAGATCCACTAGTCACTATTATGTTCCAGAAATGTATTCACTAGTCACTATTGTGTTCCAGAAATGGGTTCACTAGTCACTATTATGTTCCAGCAATGGATCCACTAGTCACTATTATGTTCCAGAAATTTATTCACTAGTCACTATTGTGTTCCAGCAATGGATCCACTAGTCACTATTATGTTCCAGCAATGGATCCACTTGTCACTATTATGTTCCAGCAATGGATCCACTAGTCACTATTATGATCCAGCAATAGATCCACTAGTCATTATAATTTTTCACAATAGATCCACTAGTCACTATTATGTTCCGGAAATTGATCCACTAGTCACTATTATGTTCCAGAAATTTATTCACTAGTCACTATTATGTTCCAGCAATGGATTCACTAGTCACTATTGTGTTCCAGCAATGGGTTCACTAGTCACTATTATGATCCAGCAATAGATCCACTAGTCATTATAATTTTCCACAATAGATCCACTAGTCACTATTATGTTCCGGCAATTGATCCACTAGTCACTATTATTTTCCACAAAAGATCCACTAGTCACTATTATGTTCCGGAAATTGATCCACTAGTCACTATTATGTTCCGGAAATTGATCCACTAGTCACTATTATTTTCCACAATAGATCCACTAGTCACTATTATGTTCCAGAAATGTATTCACTAGTCACTATTGTGTTCCAGCAATGGATACACTAGTCACTATAATTTTCCACAATAGATCCACTGGTCACTATTATGTTCCGGAAATTGATTCACTAGTCACTATTGTGTTCCAGCAATGGATCCACTAGTCACTATTATGTTCCAGCAATGGATCCACTAGTCTCTATTATATTCTAGCAATGGATCCACTAGTCACTATTATGTTCCAGCAATGGATCATCATCATGATCAATATTTTTTATATAGCACCAGCCAATTATGTAGCGCTTTACAATTGTGGACAAACTGGGTAAAGCAGACAAAGAGGTGAGAGGTCCCTGCTCGCAAGCTTACAATCTATGGGATGGATTGTATGGATTCACTAGTCTCTACTATGTTCCAGCAATGGATCCAATACAATAATGTTCTAGCAGCATTCAGTGGGACCCTCTGTATTATGATGTAACATCATCTGTATAAGTCTGTGATAAAGAAATTTTGGCATCTGACCTGTTTCACAAAGCCGGTTCCAGTTGCCTTGTCGCACTGTTTTATGTCCATATACCGGCTCACAATCCTTTAATCCTCTGTGTTTACCTAGCAATGTACATCGGGTCTGTGCGTCTCTGTTTATACAGAGCATAAAGCACCCAACAAGTCCTAAACACAAACAGAAGGGATTTTCTCCTCTTCTGCTTACGTGGGCATTGATTTCAGATAAATATCCGTCCCCAGAGGCTAACCTGACTCGATTCCTTTAATTGTGGCCCTATTGACATGTCATTTTTAGCTGTTTAGACTGTCAGCAGACATCGCTCAACCAGACAAATTTCTTCTGCCCAAGGAAAGAGCAGAAGCCACGAGGAGGGAAAAGTAGGCACATATTTCAAACTTGGCAAGAAATTAATTGCACGCTCCTAGTTTCTCGGCTGCAGGAGAAAGCAAATATTTATCTGCACGATAGTAGCGCCCTTTGGATGACGAGGAACAGTTCCTGCAGCTGCCCTGGACGTTTTAATCCCAGGCCCATCGATGGACGTACGTCTTCATTTAATTCATTTTAAAGTAGAAAGGTGACAGATGACAAATGTATCTTTTAAATAATGTTTTTAACCAATAGAGTAGTTTTTGGTAACATTTTTAATCCTTTCTCCGCAAGCTCTGGGGGTTATCTGAAGTAGTTTAATTAGTGTTTCCACTAAAAAGAAATATAAAAGAAAACATGACAGTTGCTGCGCTTCTGAGACTTTCAGAGGTGCATCCACGAGGGGGGGGGGGGGGCTTTAATCACAGTTTTGTAATGACCGTGTTATCATCAAGATCACCTGACCTGTCACGGCCAATCGGAACTGAGGAAGACTCCAAAAATCCTCTTGTGGTTCCCGTCTACACGCAGCGTTCGTGTCTCTCTAGTTTCTTTGCAGACTGAAAGAACGAAGGAAATAACACAGGGATTATAATTTGGTTAGCTTTCATGTTAAATTTATAATTGAACTCAAGCGTTTTAACTACATGTTTTGAAAGGGAACTTAACCAATAATTTTAAGTTTTTTAGCAAGGAATTTTCAGGAATTTTGAGATTAAACCTAGGATAATTCAGAATTTGAAAGTGGAAACATTTGATTTAATGTAGTCACAAAATACCCAGTACCCATGCAAAACACAGACACCATCAAATAGATACAAGCCCCATACAGTGCATATTGGAGAAATCACCTGTCACATAATCAGTACAATTCCCCTACACAGATAACATAGACATCACATGTAAACCAAACATTATAATGATGCAATATCACAAAGACTTAACACGCATGAGAAGGAGGATAGTTACATATGACGTACAAAGAAGATATGTGATAGAACTGACAAATATTTAAACTGAAACTGTATTTAGGTAACTATAAAATATGTTTAAAACTAAAACTACGTTTACTCACTATTCAGAGCACAAACCGTTGGCGTGGTGCATGTTATACAATGCTTAGTAACTTGTTTTATTTTTACAGATCCCTATTTAGTGGAGAAAGTGTGTTCATATTTATACTGCAATAAATTTTAGCATTACCTTGAGTGACAACAATATGTTAAAGTAGTAATCCTGGCTGATATGATGGGGCAGCGACAGCAGATAGTGGGGTATTAGTACTGGCTGATGTGATGGGACAACGACAGCGAATAGTGGGGTAATAGTCCTGGCTGATGTGATGGGACAGCGACAGCGGATAGTGGGGTAATAGTCCTGGCTGATGGGATGGGGCAGCAACAATGGATAGTGGGGTAATAGTACTGAATGATGTGATGGGGCAGCGACAACGGATAGTGGGGTATTAGTCCTGGCTGATGTGATGGGGCAGCGACAGCGGATAGTGGGGTAATAGTCCTGGCTGATGTTATGGGGCAGCGACAGCGGATAGTGGGGTAATAGTCCTGGCTGATGTGAAGGGGCAGACACAGCAGATAGTGGAGTAATAGTCCTGAATGATGTAATGGGGCAGTGACAGCAGACAGTGGGGTAATAGTCCTGGCTGGCGTTATGGGGCAGTGACAGGAGGATGGTGAGGGGCAGGCAAGTGTAGGCCAATCAGGAAATGTATGTGTGTCAGGATCAACATCTCTTGTGGGCGCTCGACCCCTGATGATGATGATGACAATCGGAAGACACTTCTGATTGGCTGATTGCACTTAAGCTCCTCCCACTGAAAGTAAATAAACCGTTGGTATATTATATGTGGCCATCTATTCACTGTACTTTATTGATATTTGTATTCGGACTGCAGCAGGGAAGAAGATTCCCATTTGATTGTTATAGGGGAAGACACCGAATGTTTCTGTTTAATTTAATCTGTACTGTTATTTTGTATTTGTGTCTGTACTTGATTGTATTTTACATGGCAAATGCAACTTTGTTCTTCTTAATCACACTGCCCAGACACTATTCTATCTTGTGTATATGACACGTCATTACAGTATTGTATTGTGTACAAATTGGGTAATGTGACCTTCATATTTACTGCTAACAAACACTGTCAGACGCATCTTTATGCTTCTGATACTCCTGGCGTAAAACAAATGCATGTGTGGCTGATGTAGAGCTAGACGCACTTTCAGGTGTGTTGGTGCCCACCAGAGGGAGGGAATGGGGGAGATAGTCGGTGCACCAGGAAGAGGAGAGTGATGTGGAGGGCGCAAAGTGAAAGCGCCAAGAAGTGCGAGAGAGCATAAGAAGTGTGAGGAGGGTCAGAGAGAGTGAAGGGGCTCTGTGACTGGGGAACAATGAGAGTAACACTTCTGAGCGAGAGAGAAGGAGATTAGAGGGTGAGCTGGCACTGGAGAGTGTGGAGCTCCTTGGCTGCATTGTCATCATCAGGAGTAATCTGAGGTCTGTAGGGCAGATCGCTGAGCCCACAGATAGGAGGAGCTTGCAGGCTGCTATGTAAGAGTGGTACAGAGTCTGGTGTCATTCAGAGAGACTGATTTATACAGATACCTGCTCCACCTATGTCAGTACCATAGTTCTTTAGGAGAACCAAGTCTCATACATGTGGGAGAATTTGCAGAGCTATTTTGGGCCTACGCCTCCCATTTTCCCTATGAGTCACCTATTCAAAACTAATCATTAACAAATATTACTGTTCATATGTAACCTGGGTTACCAACATACATGTGCAGCAATGACATCATTTGAAAAAGTGAGTAACCTAGGGTGATTCCTAGCGTGGTGTGGAGTGTAGGCCAAACGCTGCAGGTTGATAATCTTTCAGGTAATTCAGTTTGTAGATTGCCTGTGGTTTAGTGATACATTGTACTGGCCAATATCCGCCCAAAAGACGCTGGTGTATGAGTGTGAGTGTGAGTGGTCGCTGGGAGGATTATGACTGTCAGTGTGGTAGGACTGTAGAAATATGGATCCTCATTATAACTCAGTTGATGATATTTCTGTTGTCTACACTTCCATTATCCTCTATTGTCCATCGCTGACGTTGTTCTATTCTATTGTCTATTTGTACCCTGGCTGCCTCTAAAGTGGTTTATGTTCAATTGTCTATTGTTACTATACACCTCATATCTGTGTCCAGCTACCCTTAATGCTGTAATAAACATACCAAGGTGGTTTCTACATAAATCCGGACATGTGTGTGTGTGTGTGTGTGTGCTCCCTATGTGTAGCTTGTGTTAGGTACAAGGGGTCTCCCGATTCGTCCATTACAGGAAGAAGCTGCTATCCTTCAGAGTTGTGGATGTGAAGTCATATCTAGACTCTAATAGAGAACGATAACTCAAAACCAGATCTTGCACCTTCCATGAATGAAATCCCAGAATGAACACCACCTCCCCCCCTGGAGTGGCTCCTTATATCTAGGGTCAAATTTCCACAGTGCTTTCCCCTCTTTTGGCAAACCCCTGGGTCTCTCTCTCTTTAAACATTGGTAGGTTCTGGATCAGGCGGTTAGAGGGGGGAGTGGAGATGAACTGTGCTTCCACAGAAGCCCCCTGCTGGGACGCAGACAAAACGTCTGGACTAATCCTATGGAGAACAATGGATACTGATTGGCTTCCTCCACCTCCAAAGATAGGGTAGCAGTCAGCCCCTCCTAAAATTAACCCCTTACACTACTTTGTGATGTCACAGGGTCTCCAGCTGTTCCATGCTTCCTGTAGAGCAGGGGTGGGCAAACCTGTCCTCAAGGGCCATATCCAGTTCATGTTTTTAGGATTTCTTTAATCATGTACAGCTGAGTTAATCTATTTGGCTGGGTCAGTAATTATCCCACCTGTTTCTACAGACAGAAATCCTAAAAACATGAACTGGATATGGCCCTTGAGGACAGGTTTGCCCACCCCTGCTGTAGAGGAAGGAGGGGAGAGAATGAATGCAGCTCCAGCCCCCTCACCTGTATCCTGGACACCACCTGATCTTTACCCATAAACCACCTGGCTTCACTTGAAGGACAATGAATAACAACCTCACTGCCACATCATCAATATACAATACACAATATACATGTTTACAATGAGCTACAATGTCCCCTTATCCACATGTAATTAGACACTGCAGTGGTATTCTGTTGAGCTGAGGAACAAAAACAAGGGCTATAAAAAGTATAATCCACATTATGTGAAAAACGAGAAACAGGCTGGTTAGTGTTGTCACACTCGTTTCCTCACCCATTTCATCTTCAGTCACAAGCCATAAGAACATTTGCCCGTTGACTCAGTTGCCAAATGCTAGAAAACTTATTCAGAGACAGTAAAAAATATCACTTCTGACACTACTTAATTCTTCTTAAAAAAGGTGCAGGATTACAATGGTAAATACCAAATTATATGGAATTTCTTCATAAGGGACACAGAAGTGCACAGTGATTGTATTCTGATAATGTCCTGACCCCCGACTTATAGTTCTATTGCTCCGTTTTGTTGTCGATGGGGCTACTACATTCACTGCTAGAAGCATTTTGATATATAGCATAATAATATGTCAGTAAAAGATATTTTCAGTGAAGTTTTATAAAATTGTCAGTAAAAAATTATTTAAGGGTTGATATTCTGCTGTGATTATTAAGGAATACTCACTTCATCCTGCAAACAGGACCAGTTATTATAATACATTTACTATTTATCTTTGTACAGTATGTCTCCCTATTCTAAGCACACAGGGCCTGATTCATCCAAATGCTCTGTGCACGCTTAGAACAGACTTTACGCCAGTGAACGCGATCTTATCCTAACCCCGTCCAAATGCAAATGACACTTACGTCATAAGTAAGGGTGTGGCAGGGTCGTGCGCACACTCCCTTGTCTGATCCAAGCTCTGGACATCTCTCAGGTACGTGATTTTTAGCCGTATCACTTCCACCAGCTACAGGGCAGGTGTAAGAGCCGACTGATAGCATAGTTGCCTACTCTCTTGGAATGTCCGGGAGACTCCCGAATTTTTGGGAGTTCTCCCGGACTCCCGAGAGAGCAGGCAAAAATCCCGGATCCAGCTGTCGCCAGTGTTTAAGATGGTGGGGGGCGAGGCTAAACGTGCCTGTCGTGGCCCCGCCCCTACTGTGATTGGTCGAAATTGTCTAAGCTTGACAGGGGCGGAGCCTAACGGTGCATCACGCATGGCCACGCCCCCTCGACGGATCCCCTCCCGGAAAGCTTCCTACAAAAGAAGGCAAGTATGACTGATAGTGATGACCTACACGTATGATGGCCAAAACATGTGTTTGCAAGTAAGAGAAACTATAAAAATGCATTCATATGTACAGTACGAACATACATTATGTATTTAATGTAAAAAATTAAAAATAAAATATATATATTTTTAACATAGGTCTATATGTTTAATTAATGATTATAGCATTAATAGTTGTAAACAAAATCTTTTGGTTTCTTTTGCATACGCTGTGATGGGACTTTATATTGCACTGTGAGCTGTCAGTCTGCATACGGAAAGAAACATATAGCCAGAGCGTACCCAGAATCAAATGGAAAAGATTCTTGAGATGCTCTTGTGTTTGAGTACGGGTGTACGTCTGTACAAGTTACTTTTTTTTTTTTTTTTTAAATGCTTGTTGCTTTCACATTGCATTCGAAGTTGAATCAGGTCCTTACTGATTATCAGATAAACCGGATGTGCATTGTGAGTTCTCATATAACAGGCGGCCTGTGGCGTCTTCTCACCTGCGGCCACCAGCGCGTTGCTCTGACCTCTACATCCGTGGGTGGAGCTGCGTGGAACGAAGAGCTGATTGGATGAAGCCTCAGTTTAGGGCATCATGTGACCACAGGAAGATCTGGGAGCACAGATCAGGGCAGAGCAGAAGATTACAGATCAGCACCATGTGACCTCCCTGAATCCTGACTGACCAGGTAAGTGCATGTTGTGGTAATTAATGGTTAATTTGTGGTTATTAATTGTTAGTTAGTAGTGTAGAGAATGTGGAAGGGGGTTGTTCTGAGTGGCCTGTGAGGAGTTTTGGGGAACATGTGAGGTCTGAGAGAGTGTCATTCTGTGTCGTGCGCGTGGTGTGACATGCAGAGGGGATGGTGAGAGGGAGGAGTTGTACCTACCTATTGGTTAAACCTTTGGAAGGTGTCAGCAGTTTTAGGTGGATGTGAAGCCACAAATGCTTTTAACTTAAACAGGTTGCTGTTTATTGAACTTGGTAACAACAGTTGATGCAGGTACTCACAGTCGGTAGTTGCAGTACAGCAGGTAATCACACAATACAGTGTATGCAGCCTTGTATGCATATATACACTTACGCACTTGTATATGTATGCAGTATATTTCACACATGCCAACTTTAGAAAAGTGTCATGTAGGAGGGGACGTGGTGACGTTGTCGCGTTAAACTATAGCCCCGCCCCCACTATAAAATGCTGAAATTTCCGGCATTGAATAGCGGGGGTGGGGATTAATGATACAATTGAGCCCTGGCCACGCCATTCAATGCTGTGAAATTTCTGCGAATCCGGGGGGTTTGCCTACTCTTCCGGGACTCCCCAACATTCGGTGGAGCCTCCCGTGAATTCTGGGAGAGTGGGCAAGTATGGTATATATAGATGCAGGCAGGTTTACTATTACTGTTGTGGGCAGACTCTCTCCGATATTGATGATACACAGTTGGGGGAGCTGGGGTCACAGCTATTGCTGTGTCCTCTCCATGGAAGGTACTAATGGAACTTCCTGTTCTCGGACATTTGTGACATGCAGTAGCGCTTTCAGGACATCTGAGTCCTGCCCCACTTCCTGTCCACTAGACCACCGGGGATTACAGGGTTGCCTAGGAGATGGAGCGTAGCGCTCCTATAAACCAACAGTATCATACTTGCCAACATTGAGTTTTTGTCTTCTGGGAGGGGAGCGTGGTGGGAGTGAAATCGTGTCATTTTGACCCTGCTCCCCCACAGTGCCAAAATGATGCGATTCACCACGAATAACGTCATTGAGGCTCCCATCCTGCCATCTTCACTAGGAAGTGGGCAGGATGCGGGAGAATGACCTGCTTTCCCCAGAGTCTGGGAGACCTACCCAGAATTCGGGAATCTCCCAAACATTCCGGAAGAGTGGGGGTGTGTGTAAAACTGTATGTAACACATTTATTTCATACTTACCAATATTTTATCCCTCCCGTCTGGGAGATCTGAAGTGTGAGGGTGGAAAGGTTGTGGGGCGCAACCCATCGGATTATTTTGTCCTTGCCCCCACAACGGAATGACACAAAAGCGTCATTTTGCGGCGGGGAGAAGCCAAAAATGATGCGATTCACCGTGAAACACGTCATGAAGGCTCCCATCCTGCCCACTTCACTAGCAAGTGTGCAGGATACAGGAGAATGGCCTGCTCTCCCGGGAGTCCAGGAGATATACCCGGAATTCAGGAGTCTCCCTGACATTCTGGGAGCTTGGACAAGTATGATTTCTTTTCTGCCCTTTCTTGTGCTTCACTAATACATTTTTTTATTTAAGGACTGGGACTGACATCCAGCACAAGCACTGGGACTGGTCCATAGCACAAGCCAAGCCTGGCCAGTCCTTGTGGCAAATGCCAGAAGGGCCGGTGCTGGCTGGTTCTCACCGGGCCCGACACCGGGCAGCTCCATAGAACAAGAACTGGGGCAGGTCCACTGAGCAGGGCAAGAGCAGAGAACTACTCTCCTGTTATGTCAGAGATACAATGACAAATATATATATATATATTGAACACTATATTGAGGACTTTTTAAGGGAGTGAGAAGCATATTACCAAGTGCTGTCTCTTTCTTTGCTTAAATGTATTGTTCTCATTTATTACAATTACTGTTAATGTGCGGCCTTATTGAAGATGTGTATCAGGTGCCTATCACTGTTCTAGAACGTTCTGTATAATCCCACAGCACAATATAAACTGGGCGGCCTGTTAGTACCATCGTATATAAAAAGAGGAGAAATGATCTGGAGATAATGAGTGTGAAGTGTAATATGCTCAGGGATGCTGGGAGTCAGCACGTCTTACTCTAGTAGTGTTTCCTGTCTGTAAATGAAGTGTAATAATTAGACAGGTGTGATATTCCCAATGTTATGTCTTCAAACACTCGTCTAATTTATTGGGGTGAGCCCCGGCAGCTCATAACATCACCATTTAGCTCAATAATTCATTTCCTTCCTCTGCGAGCCATTAACTATGAAACCTGCGTTCACGCCACAGCGTTCCCTGAGATTAGCGCTGGGTTGATATGTCAGGAGGCCGGGAGAGACTGACAGCTCCAGGGAGAAGCAGAGCCTTTGCAATGCACTGGGGAACTGATTGACTATTCAGCTGCTTGACTGAGCCCATACAACAAAGCTGGTTGTCCTGTCATTAGCGTACATTGTAAAGACATGTCAGCCCTTCACTGGGTCACTGATCATGGAAATAGCCCCTGTTAGCTGACTCATCTCAGCCTACACGTCTCTGTATTGCTGGAGAGAGCAGACACTAAGAATTACATACACTCTGCAACTAGTTACTGCCCGAGTCTCAGCAATTCTATCCCTGGATCTCAGTGATCATTCTGTACATTGTATTTACTTCCTGAATAAGCAGATTGTCTTATTCACAAATATTTATAGGGTAATGACAGCTACATATTTACATCAAAGCTGTATTTCAGCTTATAATCCTATTTTCCTATATCCAGGGCCAGTGTTTAGGGCATACTTACCGGAGAGGGGGCGTGACCGGAGGGCGGGAGGGGGCGTGACGAGACAAATCGCGTCATTTTGCCCCCCCCCGCGAAGCCGTAATTTGCGTCGCGGGGGGCGGGGCCAAAATGACGCGATTGGCCTCATCCCGCCCCCTCCCGCCCTCCAAAATGGCGTGATTCACAGAGAATCGCGTCGGTGAGATTGGGATGCGGGAGAAATGCCAGCTGACCCGAATTTCGGGAGTCTCCCGGACTTTACGGGAGAGTTGGCCTGTATGGTTTAGGGCCCTTAACCACCTGTGTGCCCCAACCCCATTCTTTCCTCCTGGTTTATTTCTAGGGGTAACTCTGTGAGCCGTAGTTGCAAATGATACCTCTATAGATAGCTGCCACGGCTTTCTGTGGCCCCTTTGAAGCCGATTGGTCTCACTAGTCACTTCCCGACTAATGTAGGGAGACCATTAACCACTTCACGAAGACAGAGGGCACAATTCATATCTTGCGAGCAGGACTCTCTGACCTCTACATATGTATGTGTTACCCAGTATTGTTTTATTAATGTTTGTTCCCAATGGTAAAGCGCTACATAATCTGCTGGTGCTATATAAATAAATGTTGATGATGATGATGATGATGAACACAAGTCCATGCAATTCATGTCTGAATGCAAATGACACTTACGACTGTCTGCGACTTCAATGGCAGAATCGGAGTGGGGAGGGGGGGTTCACGGACGAACGTAGGAAATGTACATTAGTGGCGTGTTCTGGGCGTTCTAATGCAGATGTGGCCAACTCACGTCCTGGGTATCTTGTACGCTCTTTGTAGTCGTATCAAGTGCCCCAGCTACAGGGCAGGTGTAAGTGCAGACTGATAGTGATGTCTGACTCAGCATCGTCTTTGTGTTAAGAACTACACGTATATGTGTCACTAGCTAACACAGAACATGTGTGCAAGTAAGAGACCATAAAAACACATTGTGTACAATGCACATTAAGAACATCCTTATTTATGTATTTAATGTCTGTATTGTCTGTATTTTTATACATTTGTATTAAGATTGTGTACTCTGCTGTGTAACATTTAGTAAGAGCGTATTTACACCCAGATTCAAATGGAAATGCATCCAGAGATCATTTTGAATACTGCAAGGAGAGTGCAAGTTGCAGGGGCGCACGCAGGGGGGTTCTCCAGAAACCCCTCACCTCCGTGAACCAACAGTACTGTACAGCAGCCGCGGCACTGCCAACAAGCATCCGCGGCAGTGCTGTATTATACTACAATACAGCACTGCCGCGGACGCTTCTTCACAGCGCCGCGGCTGCTGTAGAATTCAGACTCTCTCTCGCTCTATTTTTTTTTTTTTGGGGGGGGGGGGGAGGCGGAAACCCCCCCTTCTGAATCCTGCGTTCGCCCCTGAGTTGCATCAGGTCCTGAATGTAAAGGTACCTGGGAAATGGGAAATTGGAAATATTTAATTAAATTTGGAGAACAGTGGAATTCCAGGGGTATTAAGTAATCACTAATGAAGAGGGGGTATGGCAGTAAGAGGTCAGCATGAGACGTGTACTGGGCACTTGGTTACATGTAGCGGGTATGGAGGAAAGGTGGGTATCAGGCACTGCGGTGTGGATGGCATAAACCTGATGATGATACAAAAATAAAGGAAAAACGCGTTGACTCACCCATAAAAAAGGTGAAAAGCAGCTGCTCTATGGGGTACCCCCCCCCAATTACACAATAACAACAACAAAACGTGAGCAGCCATAATTCACAAATCTAAAAACAAATAGAAAAATTTTCTGCCTTAAACAGGATGAAGTATTATAATAAATATATGAAATCACTATGATAACAAATAGTTCTATGGAGCAGGTTGGGGGCTGGCAAATTTTAGCCCGGGAGGCAAGACTCATCTCAGCAGTCCATTTAGAACATTTTACAGTAACAAATGCAGGTGGCCCAGTGATACAGCCCAAGGTAGCCCCTCTATGGGATTGGCCCAGGGGGACAGAAGCTCCCCCCTCCCCCCTGATGTGGTGGGAAGTTGTTATGCTGGACACAGGGCTGTCTGTGGTAGGCCTGGGGCTACATATTTGTACATGTAGCTGTTATGCTGGACACAAGGCTGTCTGTGGTAATCCTGGATAATATGCTGGACATGAGGATATTATGCTGAGCCCAGGGCTGTATATGGTGAGCTTGGGACTCTCTATACTGGGCATAATGTTATGCTGGACACAGGGCTGTATGTGGTGATCCTGGGAGTGTATGTGCTGGACATGAGGCTGTTATGCTGGACACAGGGCTGTATATGGTGATCCTGGGAGTGTATGTGCTGGACATGTGGCTTTTATGCTGGACACAGGGCTGTATATGGTGATCCTGGGAGTGTATGTGCTGGACATGTGGCTTTTATGCTGGACACAGGGCTGTATATGGAGATCCTGGGAGTGTATGTGCTGGACATGAGGCTGTTTTGCTGGACACAGGGCTGTATATGGAGATCCTGGGAGTGTATGTGCTGGACATGTGGCTGTTATGCTGGACACAGGGCTGTATATGGAGATCCTGGGAGTGTATGTGCTGGACATGAGGATGTTTTGCTGGACACAGGGCTGTATATGGCGATCCTGGGAGTGTATGTGCTGGACACGATGCTGTCTGTTGTTCACAGTAATGTATATCTTTCTATAGTTTAGTTTTCATTATCTGTTGTTATCCTGTATTTATGGGTATGATAGTAAGTATCCAATGACCTAACCTTTGTCTCAGTGGCGCACGCAGGGGGGGTTTCTGAGTCTCCAGAAACCCCCCCCCCCTGCGCTAACTAAGTGGCCGCTATAGCTGCACTGTCCTATACAGCAGCTCGTGGCGCTGTCAAAGAAGCGTCCGCGGCGGTGCTGTAGTGTATACAGCACCGCCGCGGACGCTTCTTAGACAGCGCCGCGGCTGCTGTATAGGACGGCGCTGAAGAAACGGAGCTGCTAAGCATGCGCAGCAGCTCTCGCGGGGGGTGGTTTTTTTGGGGGTCGGGGGGAAACCCCCCCCCCCGACAATCCTCCGTTCGCACCTGTGTCTCTATACTAAACGCCATGTTCTCTAAATCTAGCCCTGTCTACAATGCACAAAGAAAACATGTTTTTACAGTTTTATTTTGGGCATGCCCATTGGTGCTGGTAAACCTGGGGAGCGGTAGGTGTGACGGCAAAAGACACCAGGAACACTCCAACAATGTCCTGCGCTGATTTACAGGTCTGAGAGCACCTGGCTATGTGCGAGGAGTCTTACCCAAATCTATAGAAGAGATCATTTATTATTTATTTTACTGTGAGCTATGGATAATATAATGTCTGTAAGCACGGTGTAACAATGTATAGGTGGACATGAGGGGGATATTGTATATGGACAATGGCCCTATATACCCTAAACATATATTTTTATTGTGATTCAGAATTCTAAGAACTATAAAGAAGGGGAGACATCTGAATTTGTGCAATTGTCATCATATCTAAAATAACATTTCCCTTCATTTCATGCTTTGTTGATCAAAAATATTATACAATAAATCAAAAGAGATACAAATTAATAGATGGGCTATTGTGGCTCTGAGGGCGATGCAGTCACTTTATCTTCCTTACTCATATTTGACATAAGATGTATCTAACAGCACTATTTTAATAAGTAGTAGGTTTATATCACGTCTGCATTGTTCCACATTTGAGTTTTTCCGACCTAAAAGTTGAACAGTCACCTTTATACTGTACTCTAGTAAAAGAGTCCGACGCCTGAACCATCTGTATATTGTGGATCTGTGTGTGGTCAGGTCGCTCATTTAGCATTTGGATGTAATAACTGGACTGGAATTGTGGTAGGAATAGCACATGGGAGGAGATTCAGGTGTTGGATGATCAGGAGTTACTTTTCTTGATTCAATTAGCAAGAGGTCACATTGATGTGAAGCAAACATTACACTAACATCATGAGCAAGTTGTTATTTCTCCTTTTATATATATATATATATATATATATACATATATATATAATATATATATAATATATATATATATATATATATATATATATATATATATATATATATAGAAAAATAGTAAGCGAAAGGCGCTTAGTGCATTAATATAAAAAACACCAAATTGTGACAATACTTATGCGTATATGTGTACCTCATACACAATAAGAATATAAAAAACATACAAATTTACGCAGCAGGCAGCTCCTCAAAAAAAGCACTCATTTGCAAGTGCCCAAATAATTCTAAAAGACAAAAGGAGAGAGAAGCACTACGCATAGTGTATTAAATGACCAACAATTAGTCTTCTCAGTGTGACAAACAAGTGAATTGGCCTCGTACCAAAAAACGAATAATAAACAGCTTATCTGTAATTAGATTCCCGACATCCTATATAGTAAGAATCCTTGATGTCCAGTCCTTATGGCTCCAGATATTCAGATCGCTATGGACTCAGAACAAAACTATTATGGTGTAGTATGCCAAATAAGGCTACCAACAATTCCTCAAAAGTGGGTACCAACATAAGCTCATATCAAATTGATCCATAAAAAATGTTTTAATTACAAAGGTAAAATAATTTTATATATATAAAATGCGCCCGTACATAATTTATAACATATATCGGCTTATCTGCAATCTTTCCTGATGGTAGTCACGGATCTCTCAAAACCACCTGGCCGAGGTAGATATGGTAATCCACGGAAAGAATCAGAAAACGCCTTATCCCCCTCAACGCGTTTCGTCACTCGACTTTTTCAAGAGGATTCCGGGTATGTATATATGTATTATATATAAAACTCACGGAACTGAGTTACGGCACCTTTTTTCAACGGATTTTCCAAGTTTTAAAAGTAATTTTTGAACATTTGACATTTGGTCCACATGGACTTGAATCGCCCTGTCGAGGGTAACAGGTCGATGACAAAATCATTAAAATGTTGCATGCGGGCTGCATACTTCGTTCGCGCTGTTTGTGATGGCGCTGCTCGGCTTGTGGCGCTGCTCAGCTTGTGATTGGCCGTGTGGTCGCACACTGAGAGCTTACTGCGGGCGGTGACCGTTAAGTTTCGTTACACAACTGACATCTGTGAGTGTGTGTACAGTGATTGACTACGTGATGTTCCGGCACTTTTTTTCGTACAAGAAAAGCACTGTATATATAAATATATATATATATATATATATATATATATATATATACCCTATAAAAGTACCAAATCCATATATGCTTGTGGCTATCAGTGGCAGGAAAAAGCCGACACTCTGCAGAGGTCCCATCTCTTTTCATCCTGGCTGTCGTAACAGCAGGAGACTGCCCCAGAAAGTAATGTTATTGCCAATACATGCGTTAAATTGATCTGCGCGCTTGCCCAGAAATGAACTATGCACCTGAAAAAGCAATTGTATTCAGTTCATCTTCAAGCGCACCTACTCCATAGTCAATGTACAGTAAGGGTGTGCCAAGCTCGAGCGCACTCAACAATGTCTTTCTCAAGCTTTGGGCATCTCTCAGGTACGTGTTTTTCTGTCGTATCACCTGCAACTGTCTGGTGTGAGCGCCGATTACTAGTGATGACGGCTGTGTATGCATGTTATAACGTGTGTCTACAAGAGACGTTTCTTACACTCCGCCTGTAGTTGAATCCGGACGTGCGTATGGCCAAATTAGGTGCGTTTTTTTAAAAAAAATGCACAAAACATTTGTTTTGTGTGCATGAATGAAACAGTCCCTGTGGACAGGGTTAGAGTAGACGTGGATCTATGACCTTACAGAATTTCACAGCAATGACTTCCTCAGGCTGTCAGATCCTGCATGTCTACAGCGGATTCTGTGCAATCATGCAGAATGCATCCGGACCCGTGCACCATGTGTATTTCAGCAGCCCTATCTCAGGCACCTTCATACTCATTCCAAGCCTGGGAGACAAACAACCCGCTATCTCACAGATATTAGTGCTTATAATAATTAAGGGACAATATGGTAACAGAAATCAGCTAGTAATGTCTAAAAGTATCCCTAATATTACTAGTTCTTATTTCCAACATAATAGATCAGCACGGTGGCTCAGTGGTCAGGACTTCTGCCTTACAGTACTGGGGTCATGAGTTTAATTCCCGACCATGGCCTTTTATGTGAGGAGTTTGTATGTTCTCCCCATGTTTGCGTGGGTTTCCTCCGGGGGCTCCAGTTTCCTCCCACACTCCAAAAATATACTGGTAGGTTAATTGGCTGCTAACAAAATTGACCCTAGTGTGTGTGTGTGTGTGTGTGTGTGTGTGTGTGTGTGTGTGTGTGTGGGTGTCTATATTAGGGAATTTAGACTGTAAGCTCCAATGGGGCAGGAACTTATGTGAGTTCTCTGTACAACACTGCGGAATTAGTGGCGCTATATAAATGAATGATGATGATGATCATCATCATTTAACGACACAATGCCTATTGAATATACTCATAAGGAAAACCTCTAAAACCATTTGTAAAGAGCGATGAATAGAGACTGAGAACGGCTCAGAAATGAGAAACCAGAAATAACGCATAAGAATTGATGTTGGTTCTGCTGACAGCATCTGTGATATAAACCTGCTCAGTGGTTGCCAAGTCTCTAGGATCTGCACTGTAAATGTCACATCCAAGTCCAACCTTGTGCCCCTTCACTACCACCCTTTCCATTAAATATGCTTTTCAGATTTATTCCTAAAATACTGCTCGGGTCAGACTTCTTATGGCTTCAATACATCATGACAGTGAGGGGACATTGTTTTATTGTCACTTCTCTTTGTGTGGAGCTTTTTGTTATATGAAGACTGGGAAGGATTGGGTCTTATCCTATACTAGTCATGGGACCCAGACCAGAGGTAATGCTGTAGCTAACACGGAGACGGGATAAGTTTGGGTAGGATGGTGTATCTGACCGCGATCAATAAAGAGCTTCATGACAATTCTGGAGTCCGTATATAGGAAGGAAACAGGCTTAAATTATTATTATTATTATTATTATTATCTGGGACTCATGCAAGTTTAGAAACGTCAGAGATATTAGATTCTAACTACTGATAACTGTCGGTCTGTAGCCCAGTCCAGTACAGGATGGGTGTCTAATTGTAATTTGAGGAATAATTAGGACTGAAGAAGGCTGGAACAGCCCTGCACTAATTAAGAGATGGGAGGTGGTGGGAGGGTTAGAGGAGGATAAAGGATAATGGGTTAGGTAGATGAGGTATGAAATAGAGGGGGAGCTGGTTAGGAGGGAGCCAATGCAAGAAGAGAGGGAGTAGACTGCCCAGAGGGGATTAGAAAGGTTTACATTAAGGTAATCAGGGTGTGTAGATTCTGGACAAGGCAGACATTACTCTTTCTTCTTATCCACTTTCTTTGTGCCAGCATATTAAAGTCGCTTTTTAGTAGAGATGCTCAGAGATTCTCGGTTTTCTGAAAACCGAGCCCACCCGAACTTAGGGGATCCGAGTAGATTCGTGAGCCGACTTGTTACTTTTGCGTGCCCTCGGATCTGAATCGAGGCAAAATGTCATCATTGCATTGTCGGATCTTGCGGGTTTTGAATTTCATAAGTACCCAGGAGATCCAGTGATGTGACAAGTACCCCAGGAGATCCAGTGCCATTGCTCACACAGAAACAGGGGCAGCAGTGTTCTTGTCATTGGAAATGATTGGAAATTAATGTTATTGAGGTTAATAATAATGTAGGGATAAAAAATAGCCAAATTATGTGATTTTAGAAAAAAAAAAAAAAAAGGCATTTTAGAAAAAAATTGGTATCCAAAACCAAAACCAAAACCAAAACACGCAAGGGCGGTTTTGCCAAAACCAAGACGCGAATTTAATCCAGATCCAAAACCAAAACACGGGGGTCAGTGAACATCTCTACTTTATAGCTGTATTCATTTCATCCAGACAGTAGGGAACAGATCTGAAGAATCGCTGATGTACACGGGGTTATTCGATATCTCAGGCTAAGTTGCAGCCTAAAGTACAGTTTAGAGTCACAGGACTCGAGATGACCCCATTCCATTTTGAAATAAAGTCTGCTGCATCTGTAAACGTAGCCAGAGCCTGAGCCCGTAATATCGGTGCAGCAGAGTAGTAGTGTAAACAATCCTCTGTAATAATGAAGGATTTAAAAGGAAACAGGTAATGTTAACAAATGTGTGAATAAACAGCTACTCAGTATAACGTGAGAGCCTGTATACAGCGCAGGATAGTCTACGTCTACAGGGAAGTCATTCTGAGGATGTAAATATAACCTGTGCTGTGAATGAGGCACATTGTACGCAGTAGACCTGGGGAAGATGGATATTTACACACAAGCCCTGAGCGGCCGGGCAGAGCCGCAAATCCTTCACTTTAATGTTAGTTGAGTTTAACACTTGCCTGAAGCGCTACCATTTATCTACTGGTCTCTGAGTAGCAGCAGAACATGGGAAATAAATCATTTGACGTGTCTGCAGCAATCAGCCCTGTAAATACAGTCAAGCTGTCAATGGAGGGAAGCAGTGAGGCCGACGGTGGTGAGATGAGGGAAACATTCTCCCTGACAGGCGGACCAGACTCATTTACTGCCCTCGTTCAGGAACCGGTCCCCGTTCCCACCTGTCCACACTAGAGAGAGCGGCATATCCGGCTCTGCTGCTTCCATAACCTGACTCAGGATACAACGGATATATCACCCGCTCTACAACCTGCTCTTAAAAAAATGTGACTTGGATGAAACTTGAAGATGATTTCTCTTATCATCATGGCTCTCCACGAACAGTAATATCAGTATCAATGTGTTTCTAGGTGTTATATAAGACCTCAGTTACATAGACAACCACAAAATTGGTTTCTGGGGCTGTATATATATATGTTGGTCACCCGAGCTATATTATCTTTGTCACTGGTGCTATATTATATGTTGGTCACTGATGCTGTATATATACAATATGGACAAAAGTATTTGGACACTTGACCATGACACCAACAGGGACTGTAATGACCTTGTATTCAAATACATATACTTTAATATGGAGCTGGTCCCCCTTTTGCAGTGATAACAGCTTCCACTCTTCTTGGAAGGCTTTCCACGAGATATTGGAGGGTTTCTGTGGGAATTTGTGCCCATTCATCCTGTAGAGCATTTATGTGGTCAGACACTGATGTTGGACGAGAAGGCCTGGCTCACAATCTCTGTTCCAGTTCATCCCAAAGGTGTTCGATGGGGTTGAGGTCAGGGCTCTGTGCGGCCCAGTCAAGTTCTTCCACACCGAACTCATCAAACCATGTCTTTGTAGTCCTTGTTTTGTGCACTGGGGCACAGTCATGTTGTACTAGAAAAGGGCCTTCCCCAAACTGTTGCACAAAGTTGGAAGCATAGCATTGTCCAAAATGACTTGGTATGCTGAAGCATTAAGTTCGCTCTTTACTGGAGATAAGGAGCCTAGCCCAAACCCTGAAAAACAGCCCTATACCATTGTCCCTCTTCCACCAAACTTCACAGTTGGCATAATACAATCAGGCAGGTAACGTTCTCCCGGCATCCGCCAAACCCAGACTCGCCCATCTGACAGCCAAACAGAGAAGGGTTATTCATCACTCCACAGAACACATTTCCACTGCTCCACAGTCCAGTGTCGGTGTGCTTTACACCACTCCATCCGATGCTTGGCATTGGTCTTGGTGATGTGAGGCTTGCGTGCAGCTGCTCGGCCATGGAAACCCATTCCATTAAGTTGCTGCCACACAGTTTTAGTGCTTACATTAATGCCAGTGGAAGTTCGGAACTCTTCAGCTATGGAATCAACAGAGCGTTGGCGACTTTTACGCACCAGACGCCTTAGCCGTCGTTGACCCCGCTCTGTGATTTTACGTGGTCTTCCACTTCTTGGCTGAGTTGTTGTTGCTCCTAAATTCTTCCAGTTTCTAATAATATCACTTACAGTTGACCGTGGAATATCCGGCAGGTATGAAATTTCAAGAACCATCTTATTACAAAGGTGGCATCTATCACAGTACCACACATCCTATCACAGTACCACACATCCTATCACAGTACCACACATCCTATCACAGTACCACACATCCTATCGCAGTACCACACATCCTATCACAGTACCACACATCCTATCACAGTACCACACATCCTATCACAGTACCACACATCCCATCACAGTACCACACATCCTATCACAGTATCACACATCCTATCACAGTATCACACATCCTATCACAGTACCACACATCCTATCACAGTACCACACATCCTATCACAGTACCACACATCCTATCACAGTATCACACATCCTATCACAGTACCACACCTCCTATCACAGTACCACACATCCTATCACAGTACCACACATCCTATCACAGTATCACACATCCTATCACAGTACCACACATCCTATCACAGTACCACACATCCTATCACAGTATCACACATCCTATCACAGTACCACACATCCTATCACAGTACCATACATCCTATCACAGTACCACACATCCTATCACAGTACCACACATCCTATCACAGTATCACACATCCTATCACAGTACCACACATCCTATCACAGTACCACACCTCCTATCACAGTACCACACATCCTATCACAGTACCACACATCCTATCACAGTATCACACATCCTATCACAGTACCACACATCCTATCACAGTACCACACCTCCTATCACAGTATCACACATCCTATCACAGTACCACACATCCTATCACAGTACCACACATCCTATCACAGTACCACACATCCTATCACAGTACCACACATCCTATCACAGCACCACACATCCTATCACAGTACCACACATCCTATCACAGTATCACACATCCTATCACAGTATCACACATCCTATCACAGTACCACACATCCTATCACAGTACCACACATCTTATCACAGTACCACACATCCTATCACAGTACCACACATCCTATCACAGTACCACACATCCTATCACAGTACCACACATCCTATCACAGTACCACACATCCTATCACAGTACCACACATCTTATCACAGTACCGCACATCCTATCACAGTATCACACATCCTATCACAGTACCGCACATCCTATCACAGTATCACACATCCTATCACAGTACCGCACATCCTATCACAGTACCACACATCCTATCACAGTACCACATATCCTATCACAGTACCACACATCCTATCACAGTACCACACATCCTATCACAGTACCACACATCCTATCACAGTACCACAGTACCACACATCCTATCACAGTACCACACATCCTATCACAGTATCACACATCCTATCACAGTACCACACATCCTATCACAGTACCACACATCCTATCACAGTACCACACATCTTATCACAGTACCGCACATCCTATCACAGTATCACACATCCTATCACAGTACCGCACATCCTATCACAGTACCACACATCCTATCACAGTACCACACATTCTATCACAGTACCACACATCCTATCACAGTATCACACATCCTATCACAGTACCACACATCCTATCACAGTACCACACATCCTATCACAGTACCACACATCCTATCACAGTATCACACATCCTATCACAGTACCGCACATCCTATCACAGTACCACACATCCTATCACAGTACCACACATCCTATCACAGTATCACACATCCTATCACAGTACCACACATCCTATCACAGTACCACACATCCTATCGCAGTACCACACATCCTATCACAGTACCACACATCCTATCACAGTACCACACATCCTATCGCAGTACCGCACATCCTATCACAGTACCACACATCCTATCACAGTACCACACATCCTATCACAGTATCACACATCCTATCACAGTACCACACGTCCTATCACAGTACCGCACATCCTATCACAGTACCACACATCCTATCACAGTACCGCACATCCTATCACAGTATCACAGTATCACACATCCTATCACAGTACCACACATCCTATCACAGTACCACACATCCTATCACAGTACCACACATCCTATCACAGTACCACACATCCTATCACAGTACCACACATCCTATCACAGTACCACACATCCTATCACAGTACCACACATCCTATCACAGTACCGCACATCCTATCACAGTACCGCACATCCTATCACAGTATCACCCATCCTATCACAGTATCACCCATCCTATCACAGTACCACCCATCCTATCACAGTACCACACATCCTATCACAGTACCACACATCCTATCACAGTACCACACATCCTATCACAGTACCACACATCCTATCACAGTACCACACATCCTATCACAGTACCACACATCCTATCACAGTACCACACATCCTATCACAGTACCACACATCCTATCACAGTACCACACATCCTATCACAGGACCACACATCCTATCACAGTACCACACATCCTATCACAGTACCACACACATCCTATCGCAGTACCACACATCCTATCACAGTACCACACATCCTATCGCAGTACCACACATCCTATCACAGTACCACACATCCTATCACAGTACCACACATCCTATCGCAATACCACGCTTGTAGTCGCTGAGCTTCTCAGAACGACCCATTTTGTATCACAAATGTTTGCACATGGAGACTGCATGGCTGGTGCTGGATGTTATACACCTCTGGCAACGGGTCTGATTGAAACACCTCAATGCAATAAATAACAGGTGTGGCCAAATACTTTTACTAGTGTATATGTATTATATGCTGGTCACTGTTGCTGTATTATTTGTTAGTCACTATAACTATACTATCTATTGGTCACTGATGCTTTTTAATATGGTGTCTAGACACACACACATTGCCTACAGTAAGGTGCATTTGACATTAAAAGCTGAACATTTAAGACTCACATGAGTAAACCTAAATAACGGTCAAGCAACTGGTACAACTGGGAGAAACTAGAAAAGTTCAGATGTACTGTACATGTGGATCCAAGGTGCCATCAGACATCACCGCGATGTCCGGCTGTGCAGATTGCCACCTACTACAGAAATGATTCTCTGCACTTCTATGGTTGGGGCACAGAAAAGTGAGCAAGGATTTATTTTTGGACATCAACTCGATTAGACTCCGTGGACATAAGAAGCCAAATTGAATCTCCCCCTATTTGACCAAACTCAAAATTGCGCATAGAGAAGTTGCACAATTTAAAGTGCAATCTCTATCCTATACCTGACCATCTGCGCAAATACTGTACACTGCCTATCACGACATGTTGGTGCAACAGCGCTAAAAGACATGCAAAGATTTACCCCGTGCTACTGCGGAATAGCTGAGGAGTAATGTCCTATACATTAGAGCTTATTATTCATATAACAACATTGATCTCCCCCAGACTCATTAACTGGACACGATCCTGTTGCATTATCATTATGAAAGATTTGTTTGATTTGTAACTACTGCAGAATTCAGTTTCACAGCGACAAACCTTTAAAATATCCGCTTATAATTGCGACACCCGTCCCTTGGATTAGAAACCACACGAAATTCTATCACAGGCGGCTAAGTGGCCTTTTCTGAGCAACCAGAAGATAATAAGGGAACTTTTTTTCTGGCTGTTTCTCTCTCCGCTCAGACGGACGGTGCAGTGACAGAGACGGGTCAGTCACTCTCCCAAATACAATCTTTTTATACTTTTAGTGTCACTTTAATGACGGAGGGCCCGATTGCACGTCCAGCAGGCCTTGAAATAAAAGCCTCTTAAATAGCATCTAGTGTACGGCGGTGGCATGCCGCTGTTTGACTCCGAGCATCGAGATGGCAGCCTTCACATTAGCTATGCTCCTGTTGACAAGGATGTGAGATGAAATTTTCCAGTTTCAGACACATTAGCCATTTTCAGGAAACACGGAAACTGCAACACTTTCCCCTCACTCTACTGACCAAATGGCCCGGACAACGCTCTTAAAAGCAATGCCTGATATTAATTCTCCCCCGCTCTCTGCATATCCATATTGATGAAGTGAATCCCTTCCTAGGTAGGCCATTAAATTGCTCTGATGTGTCAAGATGATTCATTGTCAGCTCATTCCCGTCTCCCTGTGAGTGTGTGTGTCTGTTGTGACAACCAGGGATGGAGAGGGGGTGTACTGCCAGGATGATCCCGCAGAAAGGCTCTCAGTCTGTGGCTCACTCCCCGATTTTAACCATCACTCAATGCCAACCGCCCATCTACTCTCCCCCTGTTGTCTGTTTATTTAGAGAATGGCATTCAGCAGGCATGTAGGCATTATATTCTGTGCTGTTGTCATTGTGACATAGCAATAATAAGAAGCTAATAAATATGTGTATCATTATACAGTATCATGTACATACTGAGAAAACACTAATCACCAGTCACCACATCCCGTCGCCCAGCGGACATGCTGAAAAATGACCCCTACAGTTCTATGCCCAGAGAAGAAGTGAGTTTCTACATGAAACTCTTTACAGGAACATGGTTCACGTCAAAAAGTAAAGATGACAGAAATAGTCAGTTCCCAAATAGTGCAGGAAAGACATCATCGATCATATGCGTGGATGTAGATTTACATAAAGGGAATTGTTTTGTCACTTGTTAGGTATAATGCTTAGAAATTAGATAAAAAGGCGAGGAAATAATTAGGGCTGCAGGATTGTGACCATCTGCAGAGCTGAACGGAGGTCACAGGTAATTAGTGGATATTACTAAGTGTATGCAGATATAAGGCAATCACTTATATACTAATATTTCAGGACTTCTCCCTATTTAACAAAGCCCCCAGGCTGGTATTAGCATTTTGACGGGGGTCTCTGGAAAGCATGAGGAAGTCTATTTACCATGGACAGCAGGGGGTACATCTCAAGGAGACCACTTTATTTAAATAAAGCCTTTCGTTCAATCGCAATTCTCCAATTCAGTTTTAATTTTTTAAATATTTTTTGAAACATTTTATTTTTAACAAAAATGAAATTCCGCACTTTCACTTCCAGCACGGATACGACCTGGGTCACACAGGCTCAGATGGACCCATGACTAGCCGATGAAGCGGTAAGGCTTCTCTTGCTGCTGCTAGCCAGAATCATCGAACACACTCAGCCGCCCCACCGTAAATGTTATGGCAGAGTGCAGGGATTGCAGTGAATGGAAGAACAGCCAGCAGTGGAGAGAATATAGCAACAGCCTTTTATTTACTAAAAATCCTTAGTGGCGGGAGCATAACAAGCGCAGTTGTACCCGTTAACCAACCACCAAGGGTCACATATGACATACAGATCCAACTGGCATAGGTCCCGATACAAATTTCAAATCAGGGAATATGACTATGAGGGGAAGGTATTATAAAGGATACATAATAATAAGCCACGCTCTCACTCCTGCTCCCTGTATAAATTAGATGTTCCGAGTAGATGGGAATGGTGATAAGTAGATGGACGTTTGATAAAATGATCAATGGAGCAACAGAATTTACACACAATATTTGACAACACAAAACCGTCTGTGACAGTATACCTCCTGGAGGGGGACTTGTATAGGTTCCAGATTCATCAGCTATATGCGGGGGATTGTTCCTAAGTGCTTGATTGTTCTATGACATGTGTTTATTTAAAGATATATTTTTGGCTGCAGATATTCCTTGATTGAAGTTCATTATGGGCAGCACGGTGGCTCAGTGGTTGGCACTTCTGCCTCACAGCACTGGGGTCATGAGTTTGATTACCGACCTTGGCCTTATCTGTGAGGAGTTTGTATGTTCTCCCCGTGTTTGCGTGTGTTTCCTGCGGGTGCTCCGGTTTCCTTCCACACCCCAAAAACATATTGATAGGTTACACAGAATATATGGTCCCTTCTGGGACTTCCCCGGCGCTCACAGTACTTGATTAAAATTCTAAATACAATGTATATTATAGGTGACCCTGTAGCTTGAACCACGGTTCACCAGACCGTTTTAAAACCAGAAATGTACAAAAATATCAAGCGCTGGATAAACCTATAGTTGTGGTATTGCTTGTTCCCTTAAGGTGGGATACAATAAATCAATAATACAAATGTAATAAAAATTTATTCCTATATAACATATAACATATAATATAAAATCACATGGCTGTGAAAAATATCACTAAATGGAGACATACATGGCTCGACTAGCTTCGCCAAATCCTATTATTTCATTTATCATGCATATAAATAAGCACGAATAAAACCATCCCTTAGGCTATTGCACAATAGAACCGGTTCCTATACAATTTGTACAATGTCAACGATGGTAAGTACAATGTGTACACTTGGGGATATCACTCCATAGGGTATACAGTGAGAGTATTAGAGAAGCAAAATAAAGATCCAGAAAGCGAATACATGCATGATTCGTATAGGAAAATATATATATATATATGTGTGGATCAAAAATAGGGATATATCATGAAATTCCTTTTGCATGGGTCTTATTTCCGTTATCAATTGGGAGACCAAAAGCAAACCCAAGTATTCCGATGATGGACACAGGATCAAGGGACATATAGAGAGCTTCACCTATATTGAGGCAACACAATCAAATGCTCCTCCTTTTGGACAAATGTTCATATAAAGGACTCCATCCGTATTATAGAAAGCATTATATGACCACAAATTAGTTCTGACCTCGTCTATATACTTTCAGACGAGAAATGAGAGGGTAAGCTTACCCTACATCAGTGTTGAAATCCGAAGAGTGATTCATGTACATACTGGTAGGTTAATTGGCTGCTATTAAACTGACCCTAGTATCTGTGTGTGTGTTGGGGAATTTAGACTGTAAGCTCCAATGGGGCAGGGACTGATGTGACAGAGTTCTCTGTATAGCGCTGCAGAATTAGTGGGGCTATATAAATAGATGATGATGATCATTTGTATTCATATACTCACATTTATGCCAATTACTAGATGTGTGAATTGCTTTTTTTTTTTTTTTCTTCCGATTTAAAATTAAGCTGTTTTTAATGGTACATTATGTTGGAATTTTTAGTACAAATTAGAGAGCTGGATATGACGTGTTCATTAATAGTGGATGCAGCCACCTGCACCCATCATAATCTGTGAGCATGCGCAGTAGAGCCCAATCAGGACACGTGAGGGCCGCAGGAGGACGGCCACATTCCCCCCGGCCCCCAACAATTTTGGCATGTATTGTTCTGCCTCCGCTTACAAATCAAATTGCTCTGTAAAATGGAAACATTACAAGCACTTTTTCAGTGGCAAAACTGATTGTGTAACTGTAATTGTGTATCAGTCTGGCTAGAGGGGGCATTCTGCCCCTGTAATCCCCCCAGCGCTCGGCTATGGTCCCTTTCTCTGCGGATCCGTTGAGCCTGTGCTCACTAGTTGTCAGTACTTTCTACCAGTGTGTACAATAAGAAGAGGGTCCTCTGCCTTCACAGCATTTTAATAATCGGCCCAATTATACTACAGCAGATTATGTCATTTCTTCCCTGCCACAACTTGCTGAGGTTGATAGTAGAACAATTTTTCTTTAGAAATTGTGATTGATGTTCTTGCTTAAAACTCATTTATATTGATAACAGAACAGTTGTGTTGTCTTTTGTGGCATTTTTTAAAATGTATTTTTATCTTCGGCATTGTGCGCCAAATTACGGAAATTCTCAGCTCCTGAGTGTTCCACAGAGCAGATCCCACACCTATTGTGACAGCATTAGACTCAAAGGGAGCAGCCTTGGGCCCAGTGATTAGTGTTTAGGTGGAAAAGCTGAGTCTCCACCAGGTAACTCATACTTACTTTATCAGCAGCAATTGTACAGCTTGAAGAAAACAGCGAACACCCAGACCACATTCAGGGCAATACCTCGCTTCTTGTCCCCTCTCTATCCAGTGGGCACCTAGATCACTTCCACTTTCACACTCGTGCTGAACACACAGATACGCAGGTCCTTGTATCATTGATGTTCCTTACTGTAGTATCTCTCTCTCTTCTCTTTCTCTGAGAAACATGGGACTCTCCTGAGCCCTTTCTGATGTAATCCCATACCAACATTCCCAGCAGAGGCACAGGGAGAGCGGCCATGCCACAAAGGGGATGTAACCATTGCCCCCAGAGGGCGCACTAGGCTTCCCATTAGATATCTCCTTTCCTCAACATTCTCAGTGGCAAAACAAACATGTCTCCGGGTGGGACAGAGCCCTAAAATCGGGACATTTGGGAGGTATGCTCCAACTGCATATGCTCAGGAGAGGCACCCTGACAATGATATTTTCAGAGGACCCAGTAGGTTACAGCTGCATCATCAGACCCCTGCCCAAACTTTTGCATGAGTGAATCTGGGTGCCCCTTCTGCCAAGACTCACTTATACCATACCCCAATCCACCCAAACCATGTGTATTTTGGATGAGGCCACACCCCTTAGGGTATGTGTAGTAAGGACACGCCTCCTCAGCTGCAGCCACACTTGTCACAAAGGCAAGTAGATGCAGACTAAAGGTGGTCACCCCATGTCTAATGTCTAAGTGGAAGAAGATCCTGAAACCTGAGGCCAGGGCTGACCGATGCGCTCTGCAGGGTGAAGGTGGGAGATTTCCCATCTCTCAGTTCTGATAAAGCCAGACCTGGGCTCAGGGGGGTTAAAGCAGTATGTGCCCGTCACATGAGCCTGTCCCCGTGGTCTTGTGCCACATTTATATTTACTGTTTTATCAGTTGGTATTTGTGCGTATAAAATCCGCTTTCTGTATGATACAACAGTCGCACTGCAAAACCCCAGTTTTGCAGTATTTTACATTACTCTTATTATTATTATTATTATTAGCTAACTACAGCTATAAAACTACCCCGAAAAGATTGTTAAATCCCGTCCCTCCACCACCCTGCATACTGCCCCAGCACACACAACACTACTTACACAATTCTCCATATGCGCCCAACCACTCGCACACCCCACAACTAAACTACTTATATAAACCTACTAACTCCCTAATAACATTGCAAAGCATACTTGCCAACATGGGCAAGATGATTCCCTGGAAGTCCGGGGTGCAGGTGGGTGTGGGGGGGCGGGGCTCGAAGAATTAGTGATGTCCATCCCAAAACGGACATCACTACTCTGAACAGGGGGTGGGGACACGATGCTGGGCCCATGATGTCACTAGGCCCCGCCCCCTCCATTTAGTTTACACAGCCTGCCGGGATCAGGGAGAATTGCCTGCTCTCCCGGGAGTGCCAGAACTCCCAGAAATTCGGGAGTCTCCTGGACATTCCGGGAGAGTAAACAACTATGTTTTTAAAGCCAATTCCTATATACACCCCTCATCACAAACACCCTTTGACACATATGAGGCCCCATTTACACTTAAGAGCAGATCCAGCTAAAGGGGGGAAATTTACCCCTGGATAAATGATGTTGCTATACAAAGGGGGCAAATACAATGTTTTTGTAATGCAGGAAACACTGGAAATACCGAGCAGCTTTATCCTTACACTGCAATCTACCCCTGACTCATGTGTATTATTTATTACAATATACGTGATAATTATTATACTATTCAACATGTGTTTGTCAGCGGCTATTGTCCATCTATTCTCCTGTTAAACTGTTAACCCCTTAAAGTCCTGAGATCTTTTATTCTTCAGTGGCCAGGTCAGTATACAGCATATTATCATCTGTCCGGGACTCGCTCTAACCAAACACGTTTTATTCATGTATTGTTCTGGATAACTCTTCTTTTGTTCGCATATTGTTCTAAATCTATTTTAGTGTTTAGTGACATATGCTGCAAAAACAGGGAAAAATACGCTTTCAAATTAAATTTAATTAAATGACAATAATCAGCTAATTCAGCTAGATGCCAGAATTGCACATTATGTAGGGTATAGACGAAGAAACAAGGGAATACATTTATTTATGTATCAACAGTTTCAAAGTAACATCTCAAAGATCCAATTTTCCATACACCCAAATTCACCCATTGAGGTGCAGTATCTAATTAAACCCTCTGTGTGTACCGTGTCATCTCAGATGGCCCTGCAATTCCATATGTGTTCATGTAGGAAAATGATGTTCCTATCAGTCTGTATTATCACCTCCAAGATACCAGCATAGGTTTGGGTAGAGATGGCAGATATGCATTCTTCACTTGTGAATTATTTACAATCTCTGGATCATCAATAGCAATTTCTCCTTGTGAGATCATCTAACGCGTTTCTCCTTCTCGTTTATTGTAAGTAAACAGAGTCTTACGGCTATGAAGAATAAAGTGCCATAAGTCTGTCTAGACAGACATCAGTGAGCATATCTTGTACCCAGGAGGCAGAGAGATCTGGTAAGAATGACGTTCTGTCTGTGCTCTCCTGCCATTCCATGTTATTAGTCCACATGGGACACAATGTACAGTTACTTACAACATGGGTTAGTACTGTGTCTCTTTAATAGCATTTTTTGCACAATATCAGACTCCTAGGGAAGTTGAAGCCCCTTTGGTGCTAGATCTGACTTCTTTCACAAACATAATGTTCCTTACAGACAGTATTAGTTTTGATTTTTCTAAAGTAGCCTCAGAGGCCAGCAAACCTCAGTTTATGGACCCAACTGATCAGTGCCAACTGATCTGCTCATGTGGCCCAGTGGGTTTGTGGACACTACGATGATAGTGATGACTGCACAAACCGGACCACTGGAAGCAATTTCCACACTGTTACTTCAGTTTCAAAAATTCTTCACTCAATGATGTGGTCAGTTCAAGGACTAATCCCGCGTGTTACACAGTCCATCAATCATACCTCCTGAAGAAGGTCAACATAAACTAAGCAATACCCTGGTGGGCCTCTGTGTTTCATAGCTGTTGGGTTAGAATGAGGTCCAGGTTGAGGTCACAACCTTGGTCCCCAATCCAGAGGAAATGCTATTACCTCCAGGAAAATAATGCCATTTCAAAACAGGTCATAGATGTATTTATGCTGTCCAAAAGAGCAGATGTCCAGTCCTCCCAAACAGGACTATATCGTACTCCTTCCTAAACAGAACAGAGGGCAGGGGCAGTACAGCAACTACTGCCACTACAGGGAGAGCGGACACTACAGGGCCCGAAGTTGATGGGGGCCAGCCATGCTGAGTTGCTCCCCCATGTCAGAAACCCTGCTCCTCCCCAAGCCCTAGTTGATACTTTCCTGTGCATCCACCGGGATTACTCATGCTCAGAAGAGTAGCCCCAGGGAGGCTAGAGTGGCATCACTGAGCGCTTACTCAAATTTGCAGTGATGCACTTTTCCAACCCTGCACTTGCCACTTGTTACAGTGCTTTCAATAGTGAACAGATTTACTTACTACAGGGCTGTTTTACAAGTTTAATGCTTCAAGCCTTTTATTATAAACAGCAAGAGTATAGCCCCAAGTTCTATGGAAAAAAAGAGCAAGAGTATAGCCCCATGTTCTATCGAGTAAACAGGAAGAGCATAGCCCCACGTTCTATGGAGTAAACAGAAAGAGCATAGCCCCACGTTCTATGGAGTAAACAGGAAGAGCATAGCCCCACGTTCTATGGAGTAAACAGGAAGAGCATAGCCCCACGTTCTATGGAGTAAACAGGAAGAGCATAGCCCCACGTTCTATTGAGTAAACAGGAAGAGCATAGCCCCACGTTCTATTGAGTAAACAGGAAGAGCATAGCCCCACGTTCTATGGAGTAAACAGGAAGAGCATAGCCCCACGTTCTATGGAGTAAACAGGAAGAGCATAGCCCCACGTTCTATGGAGTACACAGGAAGAGCATAGCCCCACGTTCTATGGAGTAAACAGGAAGAGCATAGCCCCACGTTCTATGGAGTAAACAGGAAGAGCATAGCCCCACGTTCTATGGAGTAAACAGGAAGAGCATAGCCCCACGTTCTATTGAGTAAACAGGAAGAGCATAGCCCCACGTTCTATGGAGTAAACAGGAAGAGCATAGCCCCACGTTCTATGGAGTAAACAGGAAGAGCATAGCCCCACGTTCTATGGAGTACACAGGAAGAGCATAGCCCCACGTTCTATGGAGTAAACAGGAAGAGCATAGCCCCGCGTTCTATGGAGTAAACAGGAAGAGCATAGCTCCATTTTCTATGGAGTAAACAGGAAGAGCATAGCCCCACGTTCTATGGAGTAAACAGCAATATTATAGCCCCACGTTCTATGGAGTAAGCAGGAAGAGCATAGCCCCAAGTTCTATGGAAAAAAAGAACAAGAGTATAGCCCCACGTTCTATGGAGTAAACAGGAAGAGCATAGCCCCACGTTCTATGGAGTAAACAGGAAGAGCATAGCCCCACGTTCTATGGAGTAAACAGGAAGAGCATAGCCCCACGTTCTATGGAGTAAACAGGAAGAGCATAGCCCCACGTTCTATGGAGTAAACAGGAAGAGCATAGCCCCACGTTCTATGGAGTAAACAGGAAGAGCATAGCCCCACGTTCTATGGAGTAAACAGGAAGAGCATAGCCCCACGTTCTATGGAATAAACAGTAATATTATAGCCCCACGTTCTATGGAATAAACAGCAATATTATAGCCCCACATTCTATGGAATAAACAGCAATATTATAGCCCCACGTTCTATGGAATAAACAGCGAGCATCTAGTTACAGTTTAGACCTTTATAAATCACCAATTCATCTTAAATCTGGATTATTTTAATACATTCAATGATAATATATCCTTAATATGAGTTGTATTTCGGTTGCAGTGGGCTGGGGCTGAGCAGGACCCACTTTTGGTGAAGCCATCAGAGCCCAAACCTCGAGAAATGTCAAACAAAAATAAACCTGAAAGTTACTCGTTTCCATCCCAGGCGTCTTTTAACAAACGTTCTACTTTGTGAGATATTTATGCTAATAGTTTGATCAGTAAAACATGAACTTTCAATGGAAAGATGGAAAAAGAAACTTCAAAATATTTTCCCACCTTAATCTCAATCTGTCATATATGTGCAATCATTATGTGCCGCCTTAATAGGGACCATAAAGTTTTCTCTTTACATAAATTCTAAAATGCGATCTTATAACAAGTGGACTGAAGTTAAACCGTAATGGATGGGAAAAGTACCTGCTAGGGACCTTTCACTCGGCATATTTTAGAATCTCCAGCTGTGATTTTTTTTTCAAGGACAAGAAAGGGATGTCAGCATTAAGCAAATCAGGAGATCACCTTGCCTGCCGTATGCATGGCAGACGAATAAGGGAAAGACGGAAAAATTAGATATATTTTTCCCTCGCTTTGAAAATTTCTGCCATTCAATTTTCATCTTAAAGAACATAAATGGCTCGAAAAATGATTCAACCGACATACATGCCAAAAAAGAGTTCAGAATACTGTAATTTATAGTATAATATATTATTATACATTCGTCTTCAACTTTTGTCGGCTTTTATGCCTTCTTTAGGTTTCTTCTGGATGATGAATAGTCTTTAGTGAAATACAAGAGACTCAGGTTGTCTCTGAATATGAAAGGACCTAATGTTAGGACTCCTGGTTATTTCTTGTTAGTCACATTTTCCAGTGGGATTCCTGCACCTAGATACAAAAACACATGTCATATTCAATGTATTATATTGTTGGTCTGAGGACTTCTTGCAGAAGATGAAATATCCAACTCTGAGGACAGAGGGTCCAATTTGGCAGCGGTTGAGCCTTCGATGTAGACGTCTTATCAATCATAACTCTGATGGCAGTTTCAGTCTTTTATACTCAGGGAATAAGGGGAGAAATCGCTGGCGATACTCAGGTATTATGATCGAGATTCATTAAATGCTTCCTTCAGCCTCGTTCTTCTCTTGGTATCATGACAAACTGGGTTTCTCCCTAAGATTTTGCACTCTAATTGAACAAAGGAAAACATCTTCTTTATTAATGTAAAAATACAAATTCAGCAGTTGTTCCAAATTAGATTCCGCATATAAATTTTACTAAAATAACTGTCAGCTCAGGACTGTGACAAGGGTTGGGTTGCTCAGTTTGGACATTACATGGGTCATGAGTGTTGAGATAAAAGCCACAATAAGAGTGATGAGTGGATGAGAGTCTATCAGACATTACTGGAGATGGTGCCAAAATTTGCTCCACCACGGACTTGGTGACAGAATTTGCTCCATGGTGAGTTTGGCATCCTTGTTATTGTTTAAATTGCTCTGTAAATACATTGTGGAAAGTAAGGATTGTATTGTCCGAATGGATCACTGTCATTGTGAGACAGTTCCAGGAGGATCGGGATGGACTGAGTGCGATGACCAATCAGTGGAAATGTGAACAAACACGTAGCAGCCAATCAGATGTTTAACTGTTAAAATTTCCCACTTGAAATAAATTTCATGTTTAGTTATTTAGTTTCCAAGTTTGATAAATAGATTTTTTAGCTATCATATATCTAGTACATTCTAGAAAATGATAGTTACAATCTGATTGATTGCTATGGGCAACACCTCCACTTTCCATTTTAGCAGGTTTAATACATCTACCCCTTTAAAATTATTATTTTTTTTTTAAATTATATATCTTGTTCCTGTATAAACCATCATTTTATGATGTTAGAAAATAAAATATTAACAATACCAGGGGCTTGAATACTTCTTATATCCACTGAAGATTGCTAAATTTATTTTGTAATGTTTACAGAGATACCAGGATACATAATACATCTACTTTATTAGAGATTACACTTAATAATAACTGTCATAGTAAATACTACTTATAAAAGGAATGTGTGTGTTTGTTTTATTAATATACTATGACTATAAACAGAAACTCATTGGATGCACATATATTTACACTTTACTATGGCTAATATTCTACATATAACATGTGTAGAATTACATAGAGTCTAGTGGCAGTTAAAGAAAATAAAAATAGATCTTCATTAAAAAAAAATGTAAAATACACATTTTACATTTTTTTTACTCTTAAAACGCCAAAGCGCCTTCAGTACAGCTAATTATTATGTCGTGTACACAGCCACGCCCACTACTTAATTAAAGATGGAAAGTGTCTGTTCTGTTGTTCAAAGTTTTGCTAATTTCTGCAAATTCATTTTTCACTTAAAAAAAGGAATTACTAATAGCATTTAGGTTTATGGTTATTATTCTGACCAGGGAGTTATCTGTGTGGGGTTTGTATGTTCTCCCCGAGTTTGCGTGCGTTTCCTCTGGGTGCTCCGGTTTCCGAGCATAGTCCAAAATCATACTGGTAGGTTAATTGGCGCTGACAAAATGGACTCATGTGTTAGAGAATTTAGACCAGCGGTGGGCAACAGGTGGCCCACCAAGCTTCTGCTTGCAGTCCCCCCCTACCCGCCGACTGCTCCCGATCTGCTTAAAACGGGGGCAGCTGACTTCCACGTCATGTGACCTCCTCTGTGCAGTGCAACTGCATGTCACGCAGCATACACGGAGGAGGAGGAAGTGCACAGTGCAGGGAGGTCACGCAGCAAACACAGAGGAGGAGGGAGTGCACAGTGCAGGGAGGTCACGTGGGATACACGGAGGAGGGGGGAGTGCACAGTGCAGGGAGGTCACGCCACATACACGGAGGAGGGGGGAGTGCACAGTGCAGGGAGGTCATGCAGCATACACAGAGGAGGAGGGAGTGCACAGTGCAGGGAGGTCATGCGGGGTACACGGAGGAGGAGGGAGTGCACAGGGCAGGGAGGTCACGCAGCATACAGGGAGGGGGAGGGAGTGTGCAGTGCAGGGAGGTCACGCAGCATACAGGGAGGGGGAGGGAGTATGCAGTGCAGGGAGGTCACGCCGCATACACGGAGGAGGGGGGAGTGCACAGTGCAGGGAGGTCACATGGCATACATGGAGGAGAAGGGAGTGCACAGTGCAGGGAGGTCACGCGGCATACACGGAGGAGGAGGGAGTGCGCAGTGCAGGGAGATCACATGGCATACATGGAGGAGGAGGGAGTGCACAATGCAGGGAGGTCACGCGGCATACACAGAGGAGGAGGGAGTACGCAGTGCAGAGAGCTCACGCGGCATACACGGAGGAGGAGGGAGTACACAGTGCAGGGAGGTCACGCAGCATACACGGAGGAGGGGGGAGTGCACAGTGCAGGGAGGTCACTCAGCATACACAGAGGAGGAGGGAGTGCGCAGTGCAGGGAGGTCACCCAGCATACAGGGAGGAGGAGGGAGTACGCAGTGCAGGGAGGTCACGCCGCATACACGGAGGAGGAGGGAGTATGCAGTGCAGGGAGGTCACGCAGCATACACAGAGGAGGAGGGAGTGCACAGTGCAGGGAGGTCACGCAGCATACACGGAGGAGGGAGTGCACAGTGCAGGGAGGTCACGCAGCATACACGGAGGAGGAGGGAGTGCGCAGTGCAGGGAGGTCACGCCGCATACACGGAGGAGGAGGGAGTGCACAGTGCATGGAGGTCACACGGGATACACGGAGGAGGAGGGAGTACGCAGTGCAGGGAGGTCACGCAGCATACACGGAGGAGGAGGGAGTGCACAGTGCATGGAGGTCACGCAGCATACACGGAGGAGGAGGGAGTGCACAGTGCATGGAGGTCACGCAGCATACACGGAGGAGGAGGGAGTGCACAGTGCAAGGAGGTCACATGGGATACACGGAGGAGGAGGGAGTACGCAGTGCAGGAAGGTCACGCAGCATACACAGAGGAGGAGGGAGTGCACAGTGCATGGAGGTCACGCGGCATACACGGAGGAGGAGGGAGTGCACAGTGCATGGAGGTCACGCGGCATACACGGAGGAGGAGGGAGTGCGCAGTGCAGGGAGGTCACGCCGCATACACGGAGGAGGAGGGAGTGCGCAGTGCAGGGAGGTCAGATGGCATACATGGAGGAGGAGGGAGTGCACAGTGCAGGGAGGTCACGCGGCATACACGGAGGAGGAGGGAGTGCACAGTGCAGGGAGGTCACGCAGCATACACGGAGGAAGAGGGAGTGCACAGTGCAGGGAGGTCACGCGGCATACACGGAGGAGGAGGGAGTGCACAGTGCAGGGAGGTCACGCGGCATACACGGAGGAGGAGGGAGTGCGCAGTGCATGGAGGTCACGCAGCATACACGGAGGAGGAGGGAGTGCACAGTGCAGGGAGGTCACGCAGCATACACGGAGGAGGTGGGAGTGCACAGTGCAGGGAGGTCACGCGGCATACACGGAGGAGGAGGGAGTGCGCAGTGCAGGGAGGTCACGCGGCATACACGGAGGAGGAGGGAGTGCACAGTGCATGGAGGTCACGCAGCATACACGGAGGAGGAGGGAGTGCACAGTGCAGGGAGGTCACGCGGCATACACGGAGGAGGAGGGAGTGCGCAGTGCAGGGAGGTCACATGGCATACATGGAGGAGGAGGGAGTGCACAATGCAGGGAGGTCACGCGGCATACACGGAGGAGGGAGTGCACAGTGCAGAGAGGTCACATGGTATACACGGAGGAGGAGGGAGTACGCAGTGCAGGGAGGTCACGCAGCATACAAGGAGGAGGAGGGAGTACGCAGTGCAGAGAGCTCACGCGGCATACACGGAGGAGGAGGGAGTGCACAGTGCAGGGAGGTCACGCGGCATACACAGAGGAGGAGGGAGTGTACAGTGCATGGAGGTCACGCAGCATACAAGGAGGAGGAGGGAGTACGCATTGCAGGGAGGTCACGCGGCATACACGGAGGAGGAGGGAGTACGCAGTGCAGCGAGCTCACGCGGCATACACAGAGGAGGAGGGAGTGCACAGTGCATGGAGGTCACGCAGCATACAAGGAGGAGGAGGGAGTACGCATTGCAGGGAGGTCACGCGGCATACACGGAGGAGGAGGGAGTGCACAGTGCAGGGAGGTCACGCGGCATACACGGAGGAGGAGGAAGTGCACAGTGCAGGGAGGTCACGCGGGATACACGGAGGAGGAGGAGGGAGTGCACAGTGCAGGGAGGTCACGCGGCATACACGGAGGAGGAGGAGGGAGTGCACAGTGCAGGGAGGTCACGCGGCATACACGGAGGAGGAGGAGGAAGTGCACAGTGCAGGGAGGTCACGCGGGATACACGGAGGAGGAGGAGGGAGTGCACAGTGCAGAGAGTTCATGCGGGATACACGGTGGAGGAGGGAGTGCGCAGTGCAGGGAGGTCACATGGTATGCACGGAGGAGGAGGGAGTACGCAGTGCAGGGAGGTCACGCGGCATACACGGAGGAGGAGGGAGTGCACAGTGCAGGGAGGTCACGCGGCATACACGGAGGAGGAGGAAGTGCACAGTGCAGGGAGGTCACGCGGGATACACGGAGGAGGAGGAGGGAGTGCACAGTGCAGGGAGGTCACGCGGCATACACGGAGGAGGAGGAGGGAGTGCACAGTGCAGGGAGGTCACGCGGCATACACGGAGGAGGAGGAGGAAGTGCACAGTGCAGGGAGGTCACGCGGGATACACGGAGGAGGAGGAGGGAGTGCACAGTGCAGAGAGGTCACGCGGGATACACGGTGGAGGAGGGAGTGCGCAGTGCAGGGAGGTCACATGGTATGCACGGAGGAGGAGGGAGTACGCAGTGCAGGAAGGTCACGCAGCATACACGGAGGACGGGGGAGTGCACAGTGCAGGGAGGTCACGCAGCATACACGGAGGACGGGGGAGTGCACAGTGCAGGGAGGTCACGCAGCATACACAGAGGAGGAGGGAGTGTGTGCACTTAGGGTTAGGGTTGCTCTCCCTCCTGCCACTGTGTGGCCCTTTTGAAGGCTGGAGGGCCAATGGGGAAGGGACTGCCCTGAATGACTAAATTTTTTCTGTACTGTTTGGTGTAAAATAAATAAATGATAATAATAATTTAATGTTAGCTTTTGTGAATTCATCCAGGTTGTACAGTGTAACCTGTATTCAGCCACCTCCTATAAACGGAGAATGTTTCTGCTAATTATAATACTGTCAATTTGTGGTGATAGAATGCATTAGACCCCTCACACACACTACGTACAGGAACAGCCCGATTACACCTTGTAACTTAGATAAATCAGCAGAACTGGAATCTGTGCTAGACATCCAATCAGCTTCAGCACTGTTTATCTAGCGTGTCATGAGACACACCTCCCAGATAAATTACCTGCATTAGAAAGATTTCCCTTACAGCCAATATGACCGGAAAATCTCCAGCCATTTCATTAGGATTTTATAGAGGTCATTCATCCTGTGCATGGCCTCTATTTATCAGCACAATAGAGGCCGGGACAGGTATTAGACTGACAGATTGCTTACAATTTAAGTGCACATTCAGAGCCAGTTTTTAGCTCATTGTCCCTGTTCTCTGGCGGAGATTTGTGTCTTCCTGAATAGGTGTCTGAATTGTGATTTATGTAATAACCCGACAAGCACGCGACCTTCTCCGCTGACCTCTCACTTCATGATCTAACGCTTTCAGGAAGTCCCTTAAACACGTACTCACCCCTCTATACGATAAATTGTGTATCGTATAGGGACAGTCTGTGCAAAATATTTTCATGGCTTCCTTTTCCTGCACCAAAACATTCTTTGGGCAGATGCAATTCCAAATATTCAGGAATCCAGTCTTGGTCACATTGTAAAATGATGTGAAAAGATCACTTAGATTGAAACTCAACCAAGAAGGGGCAGAAGTGAACAGGCGAAATCACAGCGTTGAGAAAGATATTTAATAAAAATGTATTCTCAACGCTGGAAAATGTGGCTGAGGGATTGCAAGAAAAGTGATAAAGCAAAGTATGAGAAAAGTCCTTCATAAATATGGATTTTCCTTTTTTTTTTTAATTGGAAGAAAAAAAACAATACTGTAGTTTGCATAGACCCATAGCGCCAGCACAGGGGCCGATTGTATTTTTGTGATGTGTGGTGCTGTGACATCATACAGCTGTGCCACAGTCCCAGTGCATCACTAACACTGTGGAGCGCCAGCTTTACAAGTAAGAAGCCGGCAGCTGCTTCTCCTGTGTGTCAGCGGCCGTCCTCCATGTGTGGGTGCCACAGTGACAGCAAAAACACTGGAAGAGTAATATAATTTCACTCAATAAGCCCCAAATGACTGGCGCCCCGGGCCAAAGATTTCCTAACAGTAATGATATTTGGAATGAAGTCTGATGCCATTAGTGAGAAAGTTGTGTTTGACACGAATGGTCTTCTACGATTACCTGGATTGTTGTACATCATTGATGAGGAGCATTACTAAGGTCAGCAACCAAGTACTGATGTGTCATCATTTCAATTCATTTCTTCTGCTGTGGCACTAAAATACATTTTCTGTAAGAAATGCTGTTGTCTTTGTGAACACAGCCATTCCTTATTAAGTCTACTTTAGAATTTGACTGCTGTGAAACACATTGTGTTTGTACTGACGCAGTTGAAGCAGGAATCAAAATTAGGTGAATTAGAAGTAAAGTTTACTATGATCACCCATGTGATGTTAGTATAGCAGAGCCCTTAGGCTGGAGAGTAACAGAACGGAGTCCCAGTTATAGGAGACAATAATAACAGCCGCAGCAACACAGAAGTTATTGAAGTTCAGGTAAACTGAGCTTGAAATTATAATACGGAGTGACAGTCGAGCAATGTAAAAAGCTGGAAGGTGAAATGGCGAAATAATCCAATCAAATAGCAAGCGGCTAGGGTCAGGAGCAATGAACAGAGCATGGGGCAGGAATATAGAGCAGGGAGGAGATTAACACCTCACAGGTAAAAGTCCACAGGTGAGCACGGTGACACAGTGGTTAGCACTTCTGCCTCACAGCACTGGGGTGGTGAGTTCAATTCCAGACCATGGCCTTATCTGTGAGGAGTTTGTCTGTTCTCTCCGTGTTTGCGTGGGTTTCCTCCCACACTCCAAAAACATACTGGTAGGTTAATTGGCTGCTATCAATTTGACCCTAGTCTGTGTGTCTGTCTGTGTATGTGTGTATGTTAGGGAATTTAGACTGTAAGCTCCAATGGGGCAGGGACTGATGTGAATGAGTTCTCTGTACAGCGCTGTGGAATCAGTGGCGCTAGCTCCTGACTGCAGGAACTCCCGTCACACGCTGTCAGAGCTGAAAGTCCCAGGTTATAAATAGACCTAGTGGCTGTGTGTGCTCGAGCTTGGCACGCCATTACTGTACATGAATACGTGTATACACCCAGTCCCCTCCCCGTTCCACCCCTGAATTTGTAGGCTGCCGTAAGTGCTCTTTGCGCTCAAAGATGAATTAAATGTTGCTGCATTCACTGGCATATAGTCTGGTTCTGGGCATGCGAAACATAGTATGTATTGGCATTTACGTTTCTTAATGAATCAGGCCCTGAAGCTGCAGTTATATTGTTGATAGATCATGCTTGTCAACTCTCCCTGAATGTCAGGGAGACTCCCTGAAATAGGGGTGATCTCCCTCACTCCCTGAAGAGTCTGGCATTCTCCCTGATGCTGAGCCAGTACAAGACGTGGTTGGCATCGCCATCTGTGGCATGATGACACAGTTCAGAAATTGTGTCCTATATCCATGTATTGATGCCCATGGAGGTGGCCATTTTCATGGAGACCAAGATTTAATCAAAGACTGACAGGTAAGAAAACATGACTTCAGTAATGGAGACAGAAATGTAAAAGACACTTCAGTCTCTAGAGATTCATTAGCTGCTTTTCTTTAACACATAGTTGCCTACTCTCCCAGAATGTCCGAGAGACTCCCGCATTTCTGGGAGACCTCCCGGCAGAGCAGGGCAACCTCCCGGTTCTCACGCCCGCAGTAGATAAGTGGCAGGGGGGTCTCAATGACACAAATATTGCGTCACCTTAGCCCCACCCCCTGCTGTAATTGGCCAAAATTGTGACAACCGTTTAGGGGCGGGGCCAAAATGATGCGATTCGTCAAGCCCCGATCCCGCACGCCCACCTCCACCTGGATCTCCCTGAAGCCAACGAGGAAAAGTTGGCAAGTTTGTGATAGATTATTCTAATGAATTGTAAACTGTCCATTTCTCAGACTGAAACACAAGAATATTGGGAAATATCACAATCTCTGCTTTCTATAGGAGGAAACAGCAGCGACATAAAGCATATGAGAATAGTGACTGAGGATACTGAAAGCTTTCTTCTTTACCTCTGCAGGGATACAGTTAGTTGTGTAGGAACAGATGTTTATAGCAGTAACCAGTTGTTTTTATTACTGTTGGAATATATTTATTTTTAGATGGGACGTGTAGAAGGTTGGACCTCTGCAGGAATGGTGTAGTTGTACTTTGCCACGTACAGCATGGGCATACTCGTATGTAGACGTCAGCAAGTGTAACAATAGCCAGTGCTGGCATTCGGTGTGATTGTGACCATTTTATTGAGGCATAGGCATACTTGCCAACTCTCCCGGAACGTCCGGGAGACTCCCGCATTTTGCGATAGTCTCCCGGACTCCCGAGAGAATGTGGCAATCTCCCTGATCTGCCCAGAAGTGGGCAGAATACGGTTCAAATGCCGTGATTCACTGGGAATCGGGGCTAAAATGACGCAATTTTCGGGGCCCCGCCCCTACACGCCTACCTCCTACTAGCAGCTCCCGGAAAAAAAAAATGAAATGTTGGCAAGTATGGGCATAGGGTGTGTGTCATTCCTGTATCGGTTGTTACAATTCTTTACATTGCTTTTCAGTGAGGAAATTACAAGGTAACTGTAACCAACGATTAACCCCCAAATGTAAAAATAAGATTTAATTTTCCAGGGTGAAATATTGGTCTGGTGAGCGGCTGCCCAGAGACGGGTGTGTGAGTGGAGTTACCCGTTGAGGGGATGGCCCTACAGTGGTAGCGGACAGGACTGTGACATAAACTGTAATCTTTCCACTACGTGCATTTCCCAAAAGTGGATCAGGGTGAGTACCTACGAGTGCGCCCGCTGACGAAACCGCTGAATTTGGGCCACACGATATACACGTCTTAATATTCTACAGTTAGTAAATGAGCATTGGGGGTATATTTACTAAACTGCGGGTTTAAAGTGGGGATGTTGCCTATAGCAAATCATCAGATTCTAGTCATCATTTATTTAGTACATTCTACAAAATGACAGCTAGAATCTGATTGGTTGCTATAGGCAACATCTCTACTTTTCAAAGTTGCAGCTTGATAAATTTACCCCTCAGTGTGCTAAACCTTCAGTCTTGTAAATGTATGGCAAGCTTTTTATTTTATATTTCTCACAGTCTAATCACAAAGCAAAATGAAATGAATAAAACCTGAATAATTTTTGTTGTGAGAAACGCAAAAAAATATTTTTTAATGTTTTGTTACAATGTTACATCTTTTAGAATGTACAGTGAGAACGTCAATGAGCTGAGTAGGAGATTTAATCACAGTCCAGGGGGTAAATGTATGAACGTGCGGGTTCTTCAACACCTGCGTGTTCAGCGTGTTCGGCGATTAAATTTCAAGCGGCGCTGCATTGTAAAGGGAAGTTTCTCTTTACAATGCAGCGCCGCTTGAAATTTAATCGCCGAACACGCTGAACACGCGGGTGTTGAAGAACCCGCACGTTCATACATTTACCCCCAGGAGTGTTTGATCTGTGACTGTGCTGTTGTGTATTTAGTACAGTGTAGTGTATATAGAGAGTGCTGTTGGGTATTTAGTACAGTGTAGTGTATATAGAGAGTGCTGTTGTGTATTTAGTACAGTGTAGTGTATATAGAGAGTGCTGTTGGGTATTTAGTACAGTGTAGTGTATATAGAGAGTGCTGTTGGGTATTTAGTACAGTGTAGTGTATATAGAGAGTGCTGTTGTGTATTTAGTACAGTGTAGTGTATATAGAGAGTGCTGTTGGGTATTTAGTACAGTGTAGTGTATATAGAGAGTGCTGTTGTGTATTTAGTACAGTGTAGTGTATATAGAGAGTGCTGTTGTGTATTTAGTACAGTGTAGTGTATATAGAGAGTGCTGTTGTGTATTTAGTACAGTGTAGTGTATATAGAGAGTGCTGTTGTGTATTTAGTACAGTGTAGTGTATATAGAGAGTGCTGTTGTGTATTTAGTACAGTGTAGTGTATATAGAGAGTGCTGTTGTGTATTTAGTACAGTGTAGTGTATATAGAGAGTGCTGTTGTGTATTTAGTACAGTGTAGTGTATATAGAGAGTGCTGTTGGGTATTTAGTACAGTGTAGTGTATATAGAGAGTGCTGTTGGGTATTTAGTACAGTGTAGTGTATATAGAGAGTGCTGTTGGGTATTTAGTACAGTGTAGTGTATATAGAGAGTGCTGTTGTGTATTTAGTACAGTGTAGTGTATATAGAGAGTGCTGTTGTGTATTTAGTACAGTGTAGTGTATATAGAGAGTGCTGTTGTGTATTTAGTACAGTGTAGTGTATATAGAGAGTGCTGTTGTGTATTTAGTACAGTGTAGTGTATATAGAGAGTGCTGTTGTGTATTTAGTACAGTGTAGTGTATATAGAGAGTGCTGTTGTGTATTTAGTACAGTGTAGTGTATATAGAGAGTGCTGTTGTGTATTTAGTACAGTGTAGTGTATATAGAGAGTGCTGTTGGGTATTTAGTACAGTGTAGTGTATATAGAGAGTGCTGTTGGGTATTTAGTACAGTGTAGTGTATATAGAGAGTGCTGTTGTGTATTTAGTACAGTGTAGTGTATATAGAGAGTGCTGTTGTGTATTTAGTACAGTGTAGTGTATATAGAGAGTGCTGTTGGGTATTTAGTACAGTGTAGTGTATATAGAGAGTGCTGTTGGGTATTTAGTACAGTGTAGTGTATATAGAGAGTGCTGTTGTGTATTTAGTACAGTGTAGTGTATATAGAGAGTGCTGTTGGGTATTTAGTACAGTGTAGTGTATATAGAGAGTGCTGTTGTGTATTTAGTACAGTGTAGTGTATATAGAGAGTGCTGTTGTGTATTTAGTACAGTGTAGTGTATATAGAGAGTGCTGTTGTGTATTTAGTACAGTGTAGTGTATATAGAGAGTGCTGTTGTGTATTTAGTACAGTGTAGTGTATATAGAGAGTGCTGTTGTGTATTTAGTACAGTGTAGTGTATATAGAGAGTGCTGTTGTGTATTTAGTACAGTGTAGTGTATATAGAGAGTGCTGTTGTGTATTTAGTACAGTGTAGTGTATATAGAGAGTGCAGTTGTGCGACCTCCCCTTGGCACGCTTCGTATTGACCAGGGCTATATATTTCAATTAACACTGGTGAACCATCAGCACGGACAGCTGCCAGCGAAGCTCTTACTGATCATGGCGACTCCGGAGCGGACTGATAAGTGCCAATTTAGCACTAAATGAGATCTTACAATATATAAATATTATTCCTCACCATCAGTTTCATATTTTGGGTTAGTGGCAGACAGCTGGGCATCTCTAGAACAGTGTTCAAATGTCTTATGTGAGCCGTGCTGGAACTAGAACTTTCAGGGTAAAAGTAAATATTCAATTTACTCATCGGAAGGGATTCCACATGATAAATGACCGTTTGATCAGATATTGCATTAGTGTGTACGCTCCCAAGATCAGGTTTTATCTTAACAAAACACATCATCTGGGGATTTGGTTTTATAAACTCCCTAAAAATCACGATCAGCGATGGAACGATGTCGGACAAATGTGGCAGTGTGTACGCACTGACGACCAGCAGTGCAGGCAGATATCTGTACAGTGCACAGAGTCACGGTCTCTCCAGCAGATGGTTGTGAGAGATGAAGATCACAGATCTGAAGGTAAATCATGTAGGTGGGTACACATGGATCAGCATGATCATCGGGACTGTCAGTTGTTAGTAAAATCTTTACAGAAATTGCATGGGAAGTAAGATTACATAGGTGTGTACCCAGCTCATGGGAAGTAAGATTACATAGGTGTGTACCCAGCTCATGGGAAGTAAGATTACATAGGTGTGTACCCAGCTCATGGGAAGTAAGATTACATAGGTGTGTACCCAGCTTTATGCTTGGACTTTGTATACAGGTCTCTTGATATGAATCAGATGCTCTTTTCTGAGCAGCTGTTTGATGGCTGAGGTATCCTTTAACAATTACAAACATACATGCCGACATTTTGTAGCACTCTAAGGGAGAGGTCCAGGTGATGGGTTCAGGGGTTACAGCACCTCATCTTGCTTCATCCTGGCCCTGCCGCCACTGAGCAATGCTGTGATTTGCGTCATCAAGCCCTGCCCCTCCCCCACTTCACCAGGGAAGGAGACGTGATTCTGGAGGTTCCGCTGCTCTTACAGAAGTCCGGGGCAACTCCTCGAAACTTTCGCGTCTCCCAGACACTCCTGGAGAGCAGGCAAATACGAATACAAAGAAGCTCTGATGTACAATAGCAGAGGATACAGAACTCCACCTAAATAAATAGCAGTGAGAGGAGTTCAATGATTGCAAATAAAAAACAAAGCTATTGACATTAGGAATGTGCCGCTCACCAGATCTGCCGGGGTACCAGATGCCTGTACCGGCTCCATAACATTCAGCTCTGTACCCTAAATTGAACTTTCCATGAATGCAAATGAGAGGGGAGGGGCATCAGCACCCATCTGACCTGTAGGAAACAGACAACCGGTCAGAGTATGGAGCAAAGTTCGAACTCCATCCAATTGTAAATTTTCTGGGTGGGCGACAACATTCTTCAAGGGAAGGGTTATAATATTTTTTTTATTTTTGTAACCACGTAGGAAATGTCTATTTGGATAGGAAACGTTTCTGGATGTCCCTCTCATACAATCAGGGTACAGCTACTCATAGAGTAAAATAGAAGAAAATTAACTACAACTGAAGAGCTTCAAATAAATATATAATTAACTTCACATAAGCCAGCATAAAACCAACAGATATTTATTAGTAATCCTGTATATAACATCATAAAAATATATACTTTAATGAAAAACGTATCTAAATCTCTGCAGCTAAATAACAAATAAATACATACTATGCATATAAATCACTTTAAATGGATCCAGATATGATAATTAACAGCATCTCTCTAAATTTAGCCCTAATGGAGAACAAATTCTAGGGTCCTGAAGGATATACTGATCCAAAGATTAGCAAAGAGGCTTTTGCCCCATGTCCCCCTCTATGAAAGCTGCCCACATCCAGTAAGTAGTTACCAGCAACCGTGGCTGTGGTTTTAATTTAACCATTTCACATCCAGTGGTATATGGCACCTCAGTGACAAAAATATTTTGTACATTTCTGTGATCCTTTGGTAGGAATGAGCTATTTTCATTTTTTTACACCCCACAAGTGAATGTTATTTTGATAGTTTTCAAACTATATGAGAATTTTTGAGTAACGTGTTTAATAAATATATATGTCGCTGTATGTAGGTGAGTAGAGACAAACGTGAAACAGATGCTTTTTCCCGCAATTCTGCCGACACACAATTAATACGCTCCCATAAATACCCCTCAAATCATATTCAGCTCCTCCTGATATGAGTAATATGAAATATATTTAAATTTGTTGCAGCTTCGCACAGTTAGAAAGTCTGGAAAATATACACGGACATTATGTTACAAACAGGCATGTATTGGAAACCATTATCCGAAGGAGAGATAAAAGTTATAGGACTGCAGGCCAGTACATGAGGCAAAACGCGTCAGTTTCTTACAATACGCTGCCCTTGGTTGTGTAGATGTGGATGAGTAATGTCATTTTACTAAAGGAAAAAGGGGGATTTTTCCCTGGACCACCAGTAGACACCTTAGTAACGGAGCGTGCATAAGGGAGGACTTTACAGCAGAAGTCCCCTGGCAAAGCAGCGTGTGATGTTATACATAAATCATTGTGGCAGGCTATAAGAATAGTATTGGTAGTTATCATTTTTCCTTGGTTTGTTTCTGTAGGCTGCAAACAATGATTTACAATTCTGCAGAGTGTCATGGACTACCATGGCAACCACAGTCACATGACACATGATGTAGTGAGCAGAGAGGCTTTGGAATGCCCCTCTGAGCTCTGTCTGCACTGTGACCCCCCCACCCCCACTCTGCCATCATATGACATGCTGAGAGCCGTGAGCCTGTGTCTGTTTAACTGTCAGACATATTTTGTAATTTTGGAACCTCCAGAGAGATTTTGAAAAAGAGATAAGGATTTGTAGAAGAACAGCTACATACTTAAAATGTACATAACTTATTATTTAAAGAATAAAAAAAACATATACCTTCTATGTGGGATTGCAGCTTCAAAAAGCTTCTATCTCAGGTCCTGAGATAGGAAGTCATCTTGCCCACGTACATGTCAGTTAAGTTTACCTGCATATAGTCAAGTTTTCACCAGAAGCATGTTTATTACTGTGATCTGTGACACAAGTAATGTTTTTAATATGTTTGAATTTGTATGTCACCAACACCCTTTTGTCAGAAGAGGGTGTTGGTGAGAAACAAATTCAAACACACAGTGTGAATTTGACCTTAGAATACAATTATTATTTTATTGTATATTAACATTTTTTTTTAATTTAAATAATAAAATGTTGCATTTAAAATAATTATATATTTTTAAGTCTGACCATGAATCTGAGTACATAGTAACGCTGTAAGTGCATGAGTATTGCAGTATCTCCACCTAAACTATAACTATCAGAACTGTATTGGTGCCATGCTGGGGACCGTAGCAGTTTGTACCACCCGCTCCTGCTAACTCTGCAATGGCTGCTTATCCAGGTATTGACAAGTGAGACAAGGAGGGATGCAAACACTTTGGTGTCAGTTTATAACACAGACTTTGGCTGCTGCTTTGTCCCTGTGTTACCACCTGACACCCAAACGGCTCCCAGTTGTCAGTGCTGGGACAAGGAGGACTGTAGCGCAGGCAGGAGTAAGGTCTCCCAAACTGTGCTGTTCTCTGGCACTGAATCTCAAGGGTTTTGATAGCTTGTAAAAAATCTGGTAGCATTCCTGAAAATGGGTTTATACCCTCTATCCTTTCTTTAATGAATTACAATTTAACTGAAACACAATATACAAACATATAATTAACTGAAATTGGAAACGAGTATTTATCGTCTTCATTACCCATTCACTTGTTACGGTTTAATATTCGTCCATTGAGTGCACCGGTGGCCTATTTTTAATTTATGGAGTTGTTTTAAGGCCGGGCAGCCTGCTGATATGTGTGATGATCTCCAAAGGATTACACCTTCACCTGGAGACCCAAACGTTTCATCTGCTAACGGACTCATTTTACGAGACGCCTTTAATTACCTCATCTGTTTCCTGGTGTTGACACAATGGGGTCATTTTATTAAAGCGTTATTGCTGCAGAGGCAGGAGCTTCAAATTTCTGCTGCTCCTCTCCAGCCTGCGCCTCCGACAGCCGGGCCCTCCGTGTCCTTAAGGTGATGCTTCCATGGAGAAATTAATCTCTCGCTAGGAATGGAGTTTAAAATATTAAAACCGAACTCCAGGAAACCTAAGAGAAGAGAAATAAATAGGATTCACCCATCATGATCTAAATGTTTATCAAACAGAAGGGAAACCTCGCTCATCAAATCCCGTGAAGAGATTAGCTGCAGAGAAACGTTATTGAGACTTTAAAACATCTCTCTGCTTAATAAATACCTTTGTGCCAAATCGCAGGATTCCAAGTATCTTTCACTGTTTAGAATCTTATTTTTTTTATTTTTTATTTCCATGGTCATTGTCTTCTTATTCTGGATAAACCTCAGTTAGTGAACGTGTACCGTCACCTACACACCTGTGGAACATAGCCTTGGGGGTAGATTTATCAAACCTTTTAAAAAGGAAAAGTGGAGGTGTTGTCCATTGCAATGAATCAGAGTCTAGTTATCATTTATTTTGTGCATTCTAGCAATTGATAGCGAGAGCCAGATAGGTTGGAGGTCCAGAAAGTAGCAAGTGTGATTCACCGATGATTGACGACCCTGACTAGGCCTCTTCCTCATTGTAGATGCACAAACATTGCAGATCCCAACATTGTCACATGGGGGAATGACTGCGTCATGCGGGGACACGCCTAAAACGTTCAAAATGCTTGGCTACCCCCTCCCTAAAAAGACCCCTGCATTGTGAGCGGGTCATACCAAGATCCTAACTGTCGGATGACAGTATAGTCCACTCAAATAGGGACAAGAGGTAGATATACTAAAAATCGTGGTCTTGCACCCACAGCACATTGCCACAAATTTCTGGCTCCACACCGTCATATTTACTATAGGCAGCTTGAGACTTGAATGTAAAACTAAAAACCGCTGCAGATTAGTCAAAACCGAAACAAACACGCTAGAAAAAATACAGGTAAATCCCGACTTCTGATAGGCTAGTTAGATCACATGATGTCTGCCATTCATAATATAAGAGGAGGTACCACTGACTTGTGATCATTATTTATTGATAATGGGTTCAAATGTAATTTACAATTAACTTATTGGGGCAATTTTTATTTTTTGTTATATTAAGGGGGCAAAATTATTGTATTATTATAATAGGAGGGCAAAATGAATATATCATTATATTAAGGGGAAATAATATCGCCCCTGTTAGCAATCAAATCATTATTTTTGATGAACACTTATTACTTCATGATAGGGGACCACGTATTGCACACATGTGGCGCTATAAGTGCCAGCATGCACATGGGACAAGTGCTGGGACTTGTAGTGCCATATAATAAGGGTTGTCCCATCATAGATAATTATTGCCCCATTAGCACTCAAACATTGTTTCCCCTCAATATAATGATATATTTATACTGCCCCCATAATATAATAATACAATAATATTGCCCCCTTAATATGATAAGATTCCTCAGTAAAGTCATCGTGACTCATCTTATGTTATGAATGGCAGATAGCTCAAACACCAATCTCGCCTCTCACAGCCACCTCTTGTGTATTGGCTGTTTCACGGACGGTGTATCAAACCGCAGCTAAGTAAATGTAATTTTTTTTTTCAATCACGTTAAAATTCGGGATGGCGATACGTAACGTGGTGCTTTGTAAAACTGTGGTTTTCAGGCTGTTTACTGGCAGTTTGGCCGTTAGTAAATCCGTCGGAAAAAACGCAGAAAACTTGTGGGTTCATTAAACCGCTCTTTAGTAAATCTATCCCAAAATCAGGACAGTTGGGTGACATGCAGGTATATGGGTTTGTTGTGAGACGAACCTATGTAACCACCTTCAGTGGCGCATGCAGGGGGGGTTTCTGAGTCTCCAGAAACCCCCCCTGCGCTAACTTAGTGCCCACCATAGCGGCACTGTCATATACAGCAGCCGCGGTGCTGTCAAAGAAGCGTCCGCCGCAGACACTTCTTTGACAGTGCCTCGGCTGCTGTATAGGACAGCGCTGCCGAAACTGAGCTGCTGCGCATGCGCAGCTCTCTCTTGTGGTTTTTTTTTGGGGGGGGGAGGGGTCAGGGGGGGAAACCCCCCCTGACAATCCTGCATGCGTCCCTCACCTTATGGAAATCGATGGTCAGTGTTGGGTTATTGTGCACCTGATGGTGTGAGTTGCGTCATCGATGCCCCTCCCTGGTCGTGCCATGATGCTATTGCGTTATTGTGCAGCAGGGATCGGGGGAATGGTGCAGATTAACGCAATCGCAAATTCGGGAGTCTCTGTCGAACGTTCTGGGAGAGTAGGCAAGCGTGGTTCACTTGATACTCCATGAAATACATTTATTAGAATAATCTTAATGTCTGCTCTACATAAAATACATTTTTACAATTGCTCCTGATTGCAAACACATGTTATAGCATGCACAGCTGTCATCATCGCTAGTAAACAGCAGTTAGACTAGACCTGTAACTGGAGCAAGAGATAAGGCTGAGAAGCATGTACCTGAGAGATGCCCAGACCATGAATCAGATTCTGCTGCGTACGCTTAAGATTGGCGCTCCCTTAATGTACATTGACACACGCCCCTTACCCACCCTGTTCCCTCCCTGAAATCGTAGGCATTAGTAGTAGGTGTCCTTTGCGCTCAAAGATTAATTGAACGTAGCTGCGTTCTGTCGTCCGGTTCTTGGCATGCGCAGAGCGATTGTGCAGATGATACGCACAAAATCGCCATTTACGCGCCTTAATGAATCAGGCCCTCTATAAGCAGCCTGGCTACACCATTTAATGAAGAGGGTAATTTCAGGAGCAGTAGGGGAAAGACAAGGGGTAATTTTTAAATAGTCCTAACAATATCTTAGGCACGATTTTCAGAATTACAGAAAAACCCATCATGCAGAAAATCCCAATTTCGAATAACAGATCCTACACCTGTATAGACATTGTGTAGACTACATGGACTTTAAAATAAAATGTAAAATTTCAAATACATTAAAATATAAACAATTATTTTCTCATGTATTGGTAACACCGTAACATTCTGTATATTGTATTTAAATCTCACTTTACCTCTGCAGAGCAAACATAATAGCCGCCCTCGCTTATTTGAATAACTCCATATATCTGTGAAGAATTACTAATGCTCATCTGAATTTTTTTCTAACCTTTCTAGAGAAACATGTAAGTTAAAAATTACGTATACCTTCTAGTCTATTTTCCTTTAACAATCATTATGAGACACATGTCAGCCGCTTGTAAATCAGTGTAATGATTTCTTACTTTCAGCCTCTCAACCAGCTTAATCCTTAACAAAAAAAACAACCTTTTTTCATCCAGCGCCGGTAGTACAGTAATCTGCAATTCAAAGTTATTCATGTGCCGTAACCGGCCAATTAGGAAAATCTATAAGTGCTTAAAAAATGAAGGACCGCTCTGCGTTGATATTTATGACAATTTAGTTATTGCTGGTGGGAATTCCGACAAACTGTAATGTGGACTAATCCTGCGAATCAAGGATCAATATGCAATTCTTAGAGGGTTTTATTACCGTTCTTTTATATTCTTGACGATATGGTAATTTGAAGTGCTCAGGGCTCCCTAATATTTTAAATTGTGTTACGGAATCAAAATATTCACGGCCTCGTTAAAAGTAGGAAAATCACATGAATAGCTTTGAATGTCAATTCCTCTCCTCTGTCTGAGCACCTCACGGCCCCTTGGAACCGTTTTCAACCCCCTTTATCTCTACGTATCGACCCTCAGGCTACCCAGAATTCATTTCCGCGACCCTGAGTGTGATTTGTGAGATTTTCTTTCCCAGCCGATGGTGAGCTAAGAACTATTGACAGGTTTCCCGTCTCACTTCACTTTCAAAGAGAGGTTTGATTTTATATATATATTTTTTTGTCTTCCGTTTCTGAAATGTTGGGAGATGGCGCGTACGTTTGACAAGGTCACAGCGCGGGAACCTCAGCCCAATTATACAGCCTTTACGGGTGTCCTTCATTTCAGAACAGATTGAACTCGGTGAATATTAACAAGCCGTTCCCGGCAGTTAAGGATCCAAAAACGTGTTGCTGCCGGGGAGAGGGAGGAGGATGAATAATGAATGACTCTTATTGATTAGAGCAGTAAACAAACGGGTCGCCCCAGGAGAGGAGTCAGATCAAGCGACAAGATGGGGTGTACTGGTTGGACTGGTGTAGGCTGTTTTTTATCTCCTGTTTGATATTATACCTTGTGGCACCCCAAGATCAATGGATACTGGAGGCAAATGTCTCATCCCAAATTAATCAGCTATTCTCTCTGTCTATTCTGCATATATTTATGCATAAGAATCATAAACTGCACGGAGAGCAGAGTGCTCCGCTCAGCTTAACCTCATTTCAAACTTTCTATTCTCTCTTCCTTTTTTTATTCTTGGACGTGTGTTAAGACTTTGTACATTGTTACATTTCCTCCCATACAGTGCGGTATGAGATCTTAGTATAAATCTGTGTAGTTTTGGGTATACAGACCAATGTACTGTATCCTCCTGGATCCCCCGTTCTGCTCTGGCACATCAGTAGAGGAGCTCGGGGGTTCATGCGGGAGCTCTGTGGGAGCCAGGGGTCTCCTGCACGGGTCTTGGAGGGGAGGCACCAACATTGCCGGGCATCCCTCGCCACCATGACCGATAGCGCCTGTACCAGCCTGTACCTACAATAGTTCAACCACTGCAAAAGAGAGGTGGACTGAGAGCCCTTGTCTCAAGAGCTTATGATCTAGAAGGAGAAAACAAATTTCATGTAGGAACTATATGGACTTTGCTGAACTACATGTCCCAACATGCCCGCCCTACCATTCTCCACTACCGGTATAGAGACGCGTTACTTGCCCAGGATCGGCACTTGCGTCTTGGGCACCCTAGGAACAACCCTAGCCCACCCCCCCCCCCCCCTGCCCCCTAAAGCTCCCCCCTCTGTTTCTTGCATTGTGTAGAGTGAAGACAAGGTGGCATCTTCTCTTCTCAGGAGTGTGGCACTCGGCTGTGCCCCTATTGTACAGTGCCACATGTACTGCCACAATACTTGTTCTGTTATCTCCATCTCAGGAACAGAAAAGAATTATTGAAAAAATGCTTTGAAATATTTTTATTTATTTTTTTATTATTATTATTATTTTATTTTTTCAATGTATTTATTTATTTTTATTAATGCAATTCCCATATCTGGGCTTTCAATGCCTCTGCGCAAGCGTCATCCAGCCATCACGTATGTGCACATCCCCCGAAACAGTCCTGGCGATATTTAATTGATAATAGCTGCAGTAAGTGATATTTATCACCAAATTTTGATAAATAGGGGCCTATATACATGATTTTTCAAATAGCATTTCATTGGTGCAATTTTCATTAAGGCCAAATAACTCTTGTTTTAATATTTATTTATTTTTAATTGACAGACTTTCTGTCATTTCCCGTTACTTCCAGACAATCATTGTTATACACCCAGACAGAAACCAGTTACCCCGACCAAGACAAGGACCCCTAAACACCTGCAGACCCCCTCCGGCCGTGCCCATGGACAGTGGTTCTATCGGATTCTCCTTCCACTTATAACGAGAAGCGATCAGTAGAGAAAATTGTTTCTTTTTAGCTAATACTCCCAATCCCTCATCCTGACACAAGTCTTATTACCAGCTTTGTCTCACAAGAACGTAAATGCTTTTAAGTGAAAGTGCAAACATTTAAGAAGAACAGCTCAAATATAGATATTTTTGCCTCATAAAAAGTGAGGAATCAATGGCCTTTTAATTGCTAAAGCACCGGGTGTAATAATATCTCCAGACAAAGTTTAATTTCCAATTTCCTGGGTGGCTATAAAGCATTCGGTGTGATGTTTATCTGGCTTTATCACAGTGTTGCTGTAAGATTCAAATCGTTACATGAGACGCTCATTCTCATCACAGCTACTGATGCCTCCGAGGTGTGAGGTGCGATGTGTCACTGGTAGTTCTTTCAGAGGTTTGTATAAATGTTCCCCAGTTTTTCAATCCACGAGATGTTAATGGAGCTGGACCTTCCTCCCTGTCACTTAATATTTAAAAACAGATTTATGAGGTGTATTGGTTAATATATGTGATACATTTACCACAAAATATATAATATTGTACATAAGTTATGAGGTTTTAATAACAGCTGTATGTAACCATTTGAGGCTGTCTGTGTTCAGGGTATAGACATTAACCGTCCTGGCAAATGTTTTTGTAAAGTGCTCCAGTCTCAAGTAACAGAACTTAATACGTTATATATATTACTATCTTTCATTCTTCTTCTTTCATGTGTACAGTCTGATGGTAATGGCTGCTCTGGCTTCCTGATGAAGCTGTGTAGAATATGTAGAAGCCGCCAGAACCGATCTCATACTTTAACGGTAGGGATGACTGATGTGACAGCACAGAAGGACTGCGAATAAGAACATGATGGCGTTGATAGCAAGACGTTCCTTGCAAAGGGAAGATTTTATGTGTCATCAACGTTTTAAACTATTATTATTGCACATTAAGGGGTTGTCCACTTTTTAGGAACAATTTCTTATTAATCCTGCCCGCCATGCAAATACATTAACACTCGCCAGAACCTTTCTAAATCTGAGAGCCAACTTGGTACGCTTTGTGGTCACAGAGAAAATTAGCATCCTACAAGCGTCCATAGAGGACCAGATTGAGGGCCACATGGGCCTGGAGCTGGAAATTTTGAAGGGTCTGTTGTGAGCAGTATCGTGCCGCCGGAGGGGCCAGCATCATGGAGGGCGTGTGTAACGCCTCCCTCCACAGCGGCGCATGCAAAAGAAAAAAGAAAAGACACGCGAGAGAGTGCCGTTTCAGCAGCACTGTACTATACAGCAGCCGCGCCGCTGTCAATGAAGCGTCCACGGCGGTGATGTATACAATACAGCACTGCCGCGGACGCTTCTTTGACAGTGCCGCGGCTGCTGTATAGTACAGTGCCAATATGTGGGACACTTCGTTAGCGGAGGGGAGGGGTTTCTGGAGGCACAGAAACCCCCCCCCCCCTGCGTGCGCCCCTGCTCCAACCATCTCTCCCCTCTTCCCTTATATGATGAACACACCACTGACTGGATAGTGATGCATGTAGTTTCCTCTCTCAATATAAACTGTAAACTGCATATAAAAGGATACCAATCAAAGTAGGCAGGAGGCTATCTATACACCGATCGGCCACAACATTAAAACCACCGGCCTAATATTCTGTAGGTCCCTCTCCTAAAACCAAAACAGCTCTGGCCCGTTGAGGCATGGACTTCACAAGACCTCTGAAGGTGTCCTGTGGTATCTGGCACCAAGACGTTAGCAACAGATCCTTTAAGTCCTGTAAGTTGCGAGGTGGGGCCTCCATGGCTCGGACTTGTTTTTCCAGCACATCCCAGAGATGCTCCATCGGACTGAGATCTGGAGAATTTGGAGGCCACATCAACACCTGGGGGTAAATGTATCAAGCTGAGAGTTTTCCGGCGGGTTTGAAAAACCAATCAGATTGTAGCTATCATTTATTTAGTACATTCTACAAAATGATAGCTAGAATCTGATTGGTTGCTATAGGCAACATCTCCACTTTTCAAACCCGCCGGAAAACTCTCAGCTTGATACATTTACCCCCTTGAATGCTTTGTCATGTCCCTCATTGTTGTTGTCCAAAGTAGCCAGTGCTATCCTGACATTCTACTGCCATGTGGCTAGAAAGTATTACCTGTCCAATTCCATCACAGGCAGCAGAAGCCCCTCCCCATCTCTAGAGCAAGGTCCTAATGGAATCTCATATAGGTCAAAAGATGATTCTGAGGCTGTGAAATCATTGGCCCCGCCCCATTGTGTGAAACAACCAATCCACACTGTGCATTTCTGCAAAGCAAGTCTGTCGAGTCTGTCGCTCTGTGTCTGCTCTATTAGAACAGCCTCCTTCCTCACTGGGCAGCCTGTTGTAGAGGAGTGACAGGGAGATTGGTGGCTGTACTTACTAAGAATACACCCTTCACTTATTTCAGGTACATTATTCAGCTCCATAATACACAGCTTATGAATTACATTAATGATAAATAGAGGATTTACTTGTTCTTTAATATGAAATCCGCTTCAAAATCAGTTAACAGGAAGTCAGATCTCCGATCCCTGGAATGTAGATTTCTGGTGTAATCTGTTCTCCAGTGAGATGAAAATGAGAATTTGCTACATCACCAGTATTCAGTCATTCCAGGATTACTGGTAAAATGGATCAACCAACAGACACTGTCAATAAAATTAAATGATGTCCCCAAAAATACATTTGTAAATATTACACCTGCATCTCAGACGGATTCAGTCTTCCAGGGCAGAAATGGAATGAATGGTTTATGGGGCCACTATAGCCGGGGCCGTTCACAAATTTGTGCAGGAGGGTGAAAGGCAGCAAATTGAAAACCATTGATAAAGAAAAGTCACATGATGTTCAGCTAGAGTGTGTCAGGTTGGACATAGGAGACCCTCATACCAGGTGAAGGAAGACTCTGGGGTCTGACCACGATTTGGTCATAAGTCTAGGTACTGATTAGCACACGTCTAACCCTGGGCATCATCTCAAGAACAGGATCCTTATAGTGAAGTGGTGGCAGCATAATAATATGTGGGATCTTCTCCTCTTCCAGGACTGGAAAACTTGTCTGAAGAGACGGCAATTCTTGGAGAAAACCCTGTTACAGCATATAACAAATATAGGACTTGAGAGATGATTTATTTTCCAGCAGGACAATGACCAAAGTAGACAGCAAACACCGCATTAGAGCATCTTAAATAATAATAATAATAATAATAATAATGTCCTGGAGTGGTCCATTCAGAGCCTCAATCCCATCCAGAATCTGTGGTGTGATATGGAAATTGCTGTTGGCCAACAGTCTCTGCCCAACCTGATGGAAATTGAGCAAAGAAGAATGGGCAAAAACTTCTAGAGACCACAACAGACATCTGTAACTGCAGCTACATGTTCTTCTACCAAGTTTCAAAGCAAGGGGGTTGTGGCCGGATCACTTACAATAGCTTATTGTATGAATATATTTAAATTATTAGTGCAGTGCGCTAATTTATATCATTGCAAATGTACTGATTTTATTATATTGTTTTGTATTTCCGTATAGGAAATGCATTAATTTCCTAGGTATTGATTTGTAACTTTTGACACAGTATGTCATGATTTGGTTTTGTAACTTTGCTAGAGGAAACCCCAAATTAGGCTAAATATATCTTTTTCATCGCAGAAGTGACAAAAACCTGCTTAGCCTGAAGGCCTAGTCTTTACCTGTTGTCACGTCTTGTTAGAGAGACAGGAACCTGTCTGAACAATGTAGACTTAGGATACAAGTATGAGGATATAACAGATTAATGTACATTTTGTTAAAGCTTAAATTGCGTTAGCTCCATGGTTAAAGGATATATTACATCCTAATAGTAATTATTGAATGTGATGTTTCAGTCTTTGCGGAGCCATCTAGGATCAGGGGGCAGTGTTAGACCCTAACAGTTGAGTCAGAATCTGTATAAAAAGGAGCTGTTTGACCATGTATCACTTGTCGTTTTACTGTCCTTATAAGGGCTACTTGAACTAATAAAACATCACTGCTTCAAGAGCCTGCTTTGACGACTCCTTACCTGCTGTAATTCCTGTGACCAGAGATTAGACCAATCTAATCCGTTATCTGGCTGTTTCGAGGTTGGGACCAAGCATCCAGTACCAACGCTCCTCCCGCTACCTGCAGCTCTGACCAGTGTGATAGGCCAGGGGGAACCATGCACAGCAACCCTGATCTGAAGGCAAGAGGTCAGAGGTACCAGCCCAGGTGTACCAGCAAGGGGACACACTAGCAGTGAAAGTTACCCAAAAGGATGCAGTTTCGGACGCTGCAAAGGAATCCAGTGGTGGCAGCAGCAATAGCCCCTCCTACTGCGGTTAGACGGTGCATTTGGGATAAAGGAAAGGGGACTGTGGCAAGGCAAGCAGCTGGTCGACAGCAACACAACAGACATAGGGTGACATAGGTGGACCATCATTCCACAGGGGTATATTTATACAGCAATGATCGTCTTTTTATTTGTAAGTAGTACGCATAAACTTACAGATTTTTTTATGATATGTATATATATATATATATATATATATATATATATATATATATATATATATATTTTAAAAAGCTATAAGCTTATGCATATTAACTCGCTAATATATATATATATTGTATATATAGTGGAGAGATGCAGAGTATGCTGTCATTATACAAATAAATGTTGGGAAATAAAATAAATGTATGTGTATGTATATATATATATATATATATATATATATATATATATACAGAGTGTATATAGTTGAGAGATATAGAGCATTCTGGCATTTTATAAATAAATGTTAGTAAATAAAATAGATGTATGTATAAATACACATGCCATTTATAACGGATCAGTCTTGCAGCTGAGTAATATGTAAGGAAATTAGGGCTTGGTTGTTAAGGCCTAGCTTGGAGACAAATTCCCCGTGCACATATTTTTGCATCTCAATTTATAATCCATCTTCTCCATCCTTTCAGACGTGATTAATGTACGACATTTCATTCCTTCCCATGTAACGCTATCTGGGAATCTCCATAACAATGCGCCCTCAGTTATTGATACGGGCTGCAAACAAGTTAGCAACACTTAATTAATCTTAAGTGGAAGGATCACTTTATTTAAACCTTGAGACATTTTGACCATGTCAACATCAAATGTAATTATAAAGTACAGAACACCACAACTATCTCAATGTTTTCACTGTCGGTGACTCTATAGCTGTCTTGTGTTCTTAAAATAAGATAGTTTTGTGGCGAGAACTTCATATTCTATTTAAAAAATGCAAAGGCATTTGCCAACTCGTTGACAAACATGGTGGTCACGTACCAAGAACACTGTCTAAAAGAAATTGTTGGGCTAAGCACGATCAAGCATTCGGCTTGAACTTATCAATGGCACTAGCTGGTAATTTGACTTTAATATACTGTAGCATGTCAGACGTGAGTGTGATGAGCACCAGCAGATGGCCTACATGAAGATCAATGTCATTATGATCCTATTAATATTTTGTGGGTCTCCTTCTGTGGTGTTCTATCATCATTCATCATCTTGGACTCCCCATAGAAACTGTCCCACTGGTGGAGACACTTGGGTGCTGTAGATGCTATCTATACCATCTTTTGGGACAAGGAAGCCCCATCACATCATTTATCATATTTGAAACTCCTGCGTTGGTTGAGTTGTACAGATGCAGAACACACTATCATAAAAGTCCTCGGAAAGGTCATGGAAAATCCACACGGTCTCATTTATCTTCCTCTTCTTACATCACAAAGTTGCATCTTTGTCTCGTGTTGTGACTTTCAATAGAGCCCCCTATATTGTCACAAGAAAATTGTGGTAAACCATCCATCATCCGTAACACTTCTCATCTGTGCGGCATGACGAGACGACACTTACAATCTCCACGGCTTCAAAGGTCTGGAGAAAAACTGTGGCACATTTATCATCAATTAAACCCTTTCTCTTGGCATACACTTGGCAACTCATTCAGTGCCGGTTAAAAATATCCCTGGCGGAATCTCACATTTCTCTTTTCACAGTGACATTGCCAAGATGGTAACATAGATTATTTTCTCAGCTTTCTCAGGTTAAATGATCCGTGTTAATGTGGCTTTGTTGCTAAAAATTGTTGAGATGACTTAGAAGACACTAGTACTGGTACTTTTATGTGCAATTGCATTAAATAGATAAAGATACTTTATCTAAGATGTACTTTATTCTACAGTACCTCATGTCATGAGACAATGAAAGCAGTAAAAGAAAGTGAGTAAGAGAAAATGTAAGAGAAATAGTACATGTCTAAATACCACGAAGACATGGAGACTCTATCATCCAGACCCATCCATAGCCTTCAGATCCCATATTGTGTTGCCTTCCAAGATTGGTGCCACCACCAGCGAATGTCCCAACCATCAGCAAGTTATCAGCAAATCAAGAAGGAAGATCCACCGAGATGAATAAGTTGCTGAACTGCTTAATTCAATACCGAAGTCAGTTTATTGAAAGCTTGTCCTGTAGGTCACAGTATTAAATTGTGACATCTAGTCGTTACTATTGGAACTTGCAGTTCAGGAATTCTTCTTTGCACCTTTCACAACTGCTTAGTACCTGGACGTGTTGTATTCCCCAGAGTAGATTTAAATTTAATTGGAGTTTAGATTCTTTCTCCCAGCCAGTGGTCGCCATGGCTTGTCCAATTGGATTACAGTCTATCTGACTATCATGTCTGCAGAATACGGAGATTATGAGAACGGGTGGCGATGGATTTCAAGAGCAGAACTACTTCTAATTTTATCTGAATTTCTCCTTTAATATTCTTATCTTTCTATGCACAAACACGCACAGCATGGTCTGGCCTGTGTCTAACAGTCCCCATTTAGTCATGTTTAGATCACCATGTATGTAATCTGCTTCACCACAAGCGAGGTAAGTGAAGGTAAATAAATCTTAGGACCCTCTTTTATGGCAAAACCCTATTGTTCACTTTGGCAGCAGTACTTGCACATCACACAGATGTGTCAGTGTTCTACAGTTTGGCAAAAGGACCATATATCGATCCACTCCAAGCACCATGAGCAGCACAATACCTATCCTTCACGTTAGCTGGTGGCCCAGATAGGCCATAGTGTCTTTCATGGTCCTTGGACCATATATCGAACCACTCCAAACACCTAAGACAATACCTATCCTTCGTGTTGGCCGGAGGCCCAATTAGGCCATAGAGTCCTTCATGGTCCTTGGACCATATATCGAACCACTCCAAGCACCATGAGTAAGACAATACCTATCCTTCGTGTTGGCTGGAGGCCCAGATAGGCCATAGAGTCCTTCATGGTCCTTGGACCATATATCGAACCACTCCAAGCACCATGGGCTACGCAGTACCTATACTTCGCTTTGGCTAGAGACACAGGCAGAATGTAGCTTTGCCTGTAGACTGGGCAGAATTTCTTACAGGGTTATAGTAACATAGTTGATGAGGTTGAAAAGAGACACAAGTCCATCAAGTTCAACCTATTTTGGATCCCTCACTTATATTTGAAATTGATCCAGATTAAGCAACTGCCAATCTGCTCTACTCCTTATAAAAATTCTTGTCCTTGACTTCAAAATAACCTTCCATACAAAACAGATGGATTTGCATTGAGGAAATAGAAAGTAACTATGTGTAACTTCACCCAATGGGGTTCAACCCAGAACTGAATGAAACCAGGACTGACCAGGTCAGCAAGAACGATCCATTTCCTGGTGGTACCAAGGATAAATCCACACACTTTATTACATGATGTTCTCCTGGGTTCATTTTAGGCAAAAAAAAAAGATTTGGGGGGAAATACCTTTTTTTTATTCCTGCGATAAAACCTATTCTGGGGCCGGCTGTATATGTAAATCATGCCAGCGGCAGAGTTGGGAGTGGCTGCAAATTCCTGGTCTAGTAAAGAGCTTTATTCAGCTCAACTGAATAGTCCTGGTTAGATCGCACTCTCCTACATCCTGAGCCACAGCGGAGATCCCACGCCTCGTCTCGAGCAATAATGGGGGTCTTTGGAGAGGGGCAGGACTTAAAGGGGGGGGGTTTAATTTCTAGTGAAGTCCCGTCAGAGCTTCAAGCAACGAAACTCCACAGGATGTTAATAAAACATCAGAGATATTTTCTATTACATCAACTTAGCCTCCGATGGGGTTTCTCTTTGAGTTGAATTCCCCCAAAGAGATGAGTGTTGACCAATAGTTGTCATCCTCTTTAGCTGCTACTTAATTTAGGCTAAACATGTCATAGATAGAGGAAGTGTAGTTTCTTCATAAACAGGGAACTCATCCAGAGAATGATTTTCTTTCTTCCAGATCCTGTAAGTGGAACATCGTTACACCAGCTCCATCTGTTATCTGACACACAACACTCCCTGGGAATATTAAATTACTTAAAATATTATACCCGCATCAATACTATAAACAGCCTATTCATGACTTGGTATGTCGCAGTAAACAGTCATTTATGAGGCAGGAGTGTAAATTCTGTATTATAAATATTCAATTAACCGAGTCAGACAAAGAATCTGCTCCACAATAACGGAGAAGGGCAGAGTGTCTTCAGCTGCTTCAGATGTATCAAACTTTGCTTAGCAGCAAATCTTAAAATTGAAAGGAAACCATAAACATACTTGACATGGGGAGAAGGGAGGACAGTTCCCTATACATAGTTTTTCTTTTAAGTTGGTCACTGCCATATTTCTGGTAGACTCCCACTCACATCCTACATCAGTTATATAGATCAATAAATCTGCCATTTATTATCTTTATCACATGAATAAAGAGAAGTTTTGTCATCCTCATGGCATGTTCTGTATTTTTAATAAGACGTTTTCTTTATCTAGGGCAGCACAGTGGCCTAGTGGTTAGCACATCTGCCTCACAGCACTGGGGTCATGAGTTCGATTCCCGACCATGGCCTTATCTGTGTGGAGTTTGTATGTTCTCCCTGTGTTTGCGTGGGTTTCCTCCAGGTGCTCCGGTTTCCTCCCACACTCCAAAAACATACTGGTAGGTTAATTGGCTGCAATCAAAAATTGACCCTAGTCTCTGTCTGTCTCCCTCTCTGTCTGTCTTTGTGTGAGTGTGTGTATATATTAGGGAATTTAGACTGTAAGCTCCAATGGGGCAGGGACTGATGTGAATGAGTTCTCTGTACAGCGCTGCGGAATTAGTGGCGCTATATAAATAAATGATGATGATGATGATGATATCTACCATAAATGATTGAGATTCAGGCCCTGAATCATTAAGAAATGTAAATGGTGATATGTGCCGTATGTCGCGTAAAATCGATCTGCACATGTCCAGATCGAACCATACTCCAGAGATCACCGCAACGTCCAATTCATCTTCGAGCGCAAACGACCCTTACTGCAGCCTACAAGTTTATGGGTGGAACGGGGAGCAGCGTCCGATTCAAGCTTGGGGCATCTCAAAGCTACAGGATTTTTAGTCGTATCACTTGATCCAGCTATAAGTCCGGTGTAATTGCTGATGACTAGGGATGACGGCTGTGTATGCAGCTATAATGTGTTTGTAATCAGGAGCAACTGTAAAAATGTATTTCATTCATCACCAGACGTATCCTTGTTGAATACGGTTGTGCGTATACTCGATGTACATCCGCTTTTTTTTTTTTAAACGCCTTTTACAATCATTTTGCATCCCAAGAATGAGCCCCTCACCGTCTTAGAGGATACAATAAACAGACCTCTCCTCTCACTGACCTCAGTGTTTGTTTCCCCCAATTTCTACAGATCATTTCTGGTGACTCTGAGAATTCCGGGTGGTCACTGGGACGTAGAGATGAATTAATCTCATATGGTTCTGATTCCCGGATGATCTGCAATTTCTAGCCAAAAATGTCAAATTTCATTAATCATTTACTAATGACTCAAACAAAATTTTTTAAAAAGACACATAAGGTTGTAGAAAGCTGTTTATAATGAACATTTCTTGTTGTTTTTGAAACCTTTTTGTAATAAATTATTTAATAAATGCTACATATTTAAATATCATGTGGGGCAAGTTTTTAGATAGCAGTTTCTCCCCGTGACCTTTAATGTAGCAGCCACGGAACACGGAACTCTGGTATTCATAGAAACTCAACATCTGCTGAAACATGTTCCTCATCTCCACTCACACTCTGGAGGCCAGTTATGGGATGTACAGACAATGTGGCAGCAGGAAGTGGAGAATGAAACGACTTTCTAGTAAACAGATTTATAATGTAGGGGGCTTATTCCATCCTGTATTATAATACAGAGCTTTATGTATCACATAAACTCTTCTGACTGTAAATATTTACCAAGTAGCCCCTAAAGTATGTACATTTATTCCAAGTACTCCCTTGATGGTATAAATCCTTACTGAGTAACACTTATTATATGTTTAAGAAACGCACCTTCTGATTTCTTTCGGATAGGATGTATTCCCTAATAATTCATTACATTATGATTTTGAGCTTAATTCAACCAGCTGAAGTAGCCCTTGAATCTGTGTGAGGTCGTCTTAGGTGTACCACACCCTGAGAAGATAACAACAGACAGGACACAACCTCACTGCTTGGTCCCTCTCTAACCACCGGACAGTTGGACCACTTACCAGTCTCCTCTACTCCCTGGACACATGAATGACACAGTCCTTGTATCTCTGAGGTCCGCTCCTCAGCCAATCACTGTATTCACTTCCTTTTTCTTTAGGGACAGAACACCCTGCTGTCTACATCTGGTCCTCCAACCCTCCTTATTCTTGTAGGAAACACACTGGTCTCACACTTGAGCCTCTTACTGAGCCATCTTCTAAGACCTCCATTCCTCTTGCAGGACACACGATGGATCCTCTTTGAGCTGTCTTCTCAGCTCTTGACTGAGCCTCTGTTTGGTGGATTACGGTCCTCTGGGACAAACCTCTCCAGGGGCAAACGCAGGATTTGTAGAGAGGTTTCCATGCCACACCACCAGTGGGCGTAGCCAGCATGCTTCAGGGCGTAGCTATAATTTTAGACAGTGCTTGGCTGCTCTCCAACTCTTCCTATCCCCATCATATGCATGGGCAATGCTGCATGCACTACTGTTAGGAGCACACAGCTCTCCCTTTTCAAGCAGAGCTGTGTGAAGCGGGACATACCTCCCAACTGTCCCTACAATCAGGACTGATTGAGTGTGTCAGAACAGTTGACAGACTGTCCTGCTCTCCCCTACCTGTTTTTGCTGCTTTCAATACTTGTTTGGGAGAGATGGCTGTGAACAGTGTAGACAGAAACCATCTGCACACAAGCTGCAAAGTGGCTGGTCCCGGGGCAGGGTCAAGCCACCTCAAGCATACAGTATCCCATGCTGAGAAGGGGGGGTTTTCATACACTAGAAACCCCCACTCCTCGGTTTGTCTATGCTCTCGTCCATCTCCAATTGGTCCTTTCAGCTTTCCTGACTATTGCAGGACACAGAGCTCCTCTATGAGCCCTTCAATGAGTTATATCTGGGTGTGGTCACACACCTATTCAATCCTTTGGTGGAATATCATAAACTCCATGAACTGAACAGGTGGAAAACTAGGACCACCTGGCCTGCAGCCATCACACTGTATATAAACTCCTGAAACTATCATCTGTATAATCAGCAAGTTCTATTGTCATAATTTCAGTGGTCATTAGGAAAATCTATGTGTAATACGGAATAAAGCACCTCCAGCTGTAAGACGTTGGATTTCCATGACCCTCATAGAAACACTTGGCCTCTAGCATGGACCATACCACTCTATCCTCATTCGTACCCAAAGGCACTGTGACCTATTAGACAGATGCATTGCTCTCATCTCCTGGTGGCTTCTTGCAGATATGACTGTGCCGTATTCTACACAATGTTTTGGATTACATCACACTTCTTGGACTTAAACTGAACTTCATTTGCACTTTGAAGTCAGCACCATCTGTTTTAAGCACTAGTAAGACCCGAGTTCTCTAGTGGAACCATCTCTCCTGAGGCAAACACTTCTGGGACCCTCAGACACCCCCAGAGACATCACTACAAAAGCTCATTAACATAAATGGAGCATTTGCTCAGAATTAAACATATTGAACCGTAGAGGAAGTAAAACCCTTACACAACATGAAAAGGCATCAGGCACTGGGAGAAAGACACTTAAACAGCACTCAAACACACTGCACCATAAAACAAATTGACCATTTACAATACTTAAATTGTAGCAGCTTAAAATACATCCACGTAGCGTTTACTGTTAGTATCCGATTCATTTCACACTTAGCAACCTCCAAATCTGGAGTAAATAGAATACAGAACAACCCCTCATTACTGCATTAAAATATAGACAGACCCCCTTACTGTATCATTATTCTGAAATATTAGCACTGAATGTGCCCTCCACAGGGAGAGAAAAAAGAGTGTTAACCCTTTCATTGCTCACAGAGGAAACTTCTGCTTTCCAAGCTCTGTAATCATACAGCACATACATGCTCTGTAATCATACAGGCTTCATGTTCCATGACATCACTGTGCATACATGCTCTGTAATCATACAGGCTTCATGTTCCATGACATCACTGTGCATACATGCTCTGTAATCATACAGGCTTCATGTTCCATGACATCACTGCACATACATACTCTGTAATCATACAGGCTTCAGGTTCCATGACATCACAGCACATACATGGTCTGTAATCATACAGGCTTCATGTTCCATGACATCACTGCACATACATACTCTGTAATCATACAGGCTTCCTGTTCCATGACATCACTGCACATACATACTCTGTAATCATACAGGCTTCCGGTTCCATGACATCACTGTGCATACACGCTCTGTAATCATACAGGCTTCATGTTCCATGACATCACTGTGCATACATGCTCTGTAATCATACAGGATTCTGGTTCCATGACATCACTGCACATACATACTCTGTAATCATACAGGCTTCCTGTTCCATGACATCACTGCACATACATACTCTGTAATCATACAGGCTTCCTGTTCCATGACATCACTGCACATACATACTCTGTAATCATACAGGCTTCCGGTTCCATGACATCACTGTGCATACACGCTCTGTAATCATACAGGCTTCCGGTTCCATGACATCTCAGCGCATACACGCTCTGTAATAATACAGGCTTCATGTTCCATGACATCACTGTGCATACATGCTCTGTAATCATACAGGCTTCATGTTCCATGACATCACTGTGCATACATGCTCTGTAATCATACAGGATTCTGGTTCCATGACATCACTGCACATACATACTCTGTAATCATACAGGCTTCCTGTTCCATGACATCACTGCACATACATACTCTGTAATCATACAGGCTTCCTGTTCCATGACATCACTGCACATACATACTCTGTAATCATACAGGCTTCCGGTTCCATGACATCACTGTGCATACACGCTCTGTAATCATACAGGCTTCCGGTTCCATGACATCACAGCACATAAATGCTCTGTAACATACAGGCTTCCGGTTCCATGACATCACTGCACATACATACTCTGTAATCCTACAGGCTTCCGGTTCCATGACATCACTGTGCATACACGCTCTGTAATCATACAGGCTTCCGGTTCCATGACATCTCAGCGCATACACGCTCTGTAATAATACAGGCTTCATGTTCCATGACATCACTGTGCATACATGCTCTGTAATCATACAGGATTCTGGTTCCATGACATCACTGCACATACATACTCTGTAATCATACAGGCTTCCTGTTCCATGACATCACTGCACATACATACTCTGTAATCATACAGGCTTCCTGTTCCATGACATCACTGCACATACATACTCTGTAATCATACAGGCTTCAGGTTCCATGACATCACAGCACATACATGCTCTGTAATCATACAGGCTTCCGGTTCCATGACATCACTGCACATACATACTCTGTAATCATACAGGCTTCCGGTTCCATGACATCACTGTGCATACACGCTCTGTAATCATACAGGCTTTCGGTTCCATGACATCACTGTGCATACATACTCTGTAATCATACAGGCTTCCGGTTCCATGACATCTCAGCGCATACACGCTCTGTAATAATACAGGCTTCATGTTCCATGACATCACTGCACATACATACTCTGTAGTCATACAGGCTTCCGGTTCCATGACATCACTGTGCATACACGCTCTGTAATCATACAGGCTTCTGGTTCCATGACATCTCAGCGCATACACGCTCTGTAATAATACAGGCTTCCGGTTCCATGACATCACTGCGCATACACGCTCTGTAATAATACAGGCTTCCGGTTCCTTGACATCACTGCGCATACCCAGAAACTGCCCACACTCATATGCGTCCATGTAAAATTGCATAATTCCGCCACTTACACCAGCCTATGCCTGGACAGTACACGGAAAAAGACATATATACTCGAGAAAGCCGCACTATTCACAGGCAGTCAGTGGCAGGTGATAATAGAAGATGCTTATGAGAACGGTCTCCAGCGCTAGTGAACCACTTGGCTGTTTGCAATTTACTGTTGAAGCCGATTGGTGTTTTCTTTGTTGCTCAGGTATATATTATGCTTTGCTGTGTATGTGTTTATGCAAAATTAGTTGTTGTTTTTTTTTTATATTTACGGGACAGAGCACATTTCATGTTGCACAACTGTCTCGTCAATAAATAGGTGCTCGGCCACCTTCTGCCCCCCGTAAGATCAGTCTGCGCTTACTATTGTGTAGTCAGCTGTGAATACACATAGTGGAGACAGTTAAATTGTTCCTCCAAAGTCCATCCCACTACCACTTTATAACTGCACTCCTAATTCATGTCATATCTTCCTTCTTGTTGGTAAAATACTGCTAGTCACAGCTTTCTTTATATCATAGATTTATCAGGAAAGTGCAGGGATATTGGGATTGTCTTTATTAGATATGTTGCTTTCACACGTTTCAGTGTTTTTATTACATTGGTAGAAATGTACGAAAAAAATGTGCTTTCGAATATAACTTACCTCTGAAAGATGCAAAAGACTTCATGTTGAAAATACAGGTCAAGCCCAAAGTGCAGCACTTCTGAGGATGTCTAAAAACGTGTCCTTTAATTAACAGAAAAAAGCTTTACAGGATCTCCAATAATTATTAATATTACCATTTATTTATATAGCGCCACTAATTCTGCAGCGCTGTACAGAGAACTCACATCAGTCCCTGCCTCATTGGAACTTACAGTCTAAATTCCCTAACACACACACACACACACACACACACAGAGAGACTAGGGTCAATTTGTTAGCAGCCAATTAACCTACCAGTATATTTTTGGAGTGTGGGAGGAAACCAGAGCATCCATAGGAAACCCACGCACACACAGGGAGAACATACAAACTCCTCACAGATAAGGTCATGGTCGGGAATTGAACTCATGACCCCAGTGATGTAAGGCAGAAGTGTTAACCACTAAGCCACCGTGCTGCCAATAATCTTGTTTAATTATCTTGTCTTTAAACTCTTAAAAAGTAGCGTACAAGCAAAGAGGGCCTGATTAAGGGTTCGGGCCTCCCTAGGATAATACGTTCATAGCGCCCCCTCCCCATTCTTGCCAGGCTAATACGAGGTAGCCAAAAGCAAACTAGTTCTTAATTTAATTTATACATCCCGGAGTTATTAGTACAGTAAAGACATCGCTAGGACAGCCTCTTATCGGGTGTTATGTCTCAGGGTGATTGTTTAATAAATGGCTGCGGTTTATTATCCCTTATCTTTCCGATAAGGGATGATAATTAGTTGGGGAGGGGGGGTGCGGGCAATAATAAATTAGCCCCTATGGGAAAGACCACCTGAAAAAAATTTTTTATGAATGTGCTGCAGGTTTGTTAGAAATTAATAGGGATATCGCCCCTCAGAATGTAAATAAACACAAAAACACAAACAAACCAGGAGATAGACCACACCTCTAGCGCAACATTTTTTTATCAAAAAGCTTTATTATTTTTTAAAAAATTCAGAATAGCAGCAATACGTCCCGGGTTGTAAGGGTTAAATTACCACCTCGCCAGGCCGGTTTCCACCTGCATGAGCCAACTTGCCCTTTTCATAAATCTGCCTATGAATTACAATGACAGAAGAATTTCCCATTGGATGACTTCTCTACTCTCTGCCATCACAAGGCCCCCAGGGGGTTGGGTACTTTGTATCCGCTCCCCATCCTCTCATAGTCCCGACACACAGGAGCACTCAGTTCCCTTCTGCCCCCGGTGATACACTGCAGAGGGGCTGAGGGCCTTAGTGCTGGGGGAGGTCATGTTGGGGGCCTGGAAATGAGGGAAGAACCCCATCACTGCCGTGACCGTCTGAAGGATGGTTCGGCCTAAGATGAGGTGCTCATGAGAGGAACAACTATGTCTGCACACAGAACAATATACAGAATGTGTCCCTGGCACTGCTGGGTTACATTGTATACTATAGATCCAGTTCAATCGTTCCATTAAGATTTCTGAGGATGATAAAATGTCATCTTTCACCCCTAGAGACGTGCGCGGTACTAATAGCTGGGGGTGGTAGATCCCGGGCGTGTGATACACTTATTATGATAGGTGTCACAATATGAGGACTCCTTGAATATAATGCAATTAGCTGTGATTTATTCACTTCCTGAACGAGGTCACAAGAAGAAAGGTCCCTTTATCAGACACGAGACATCAGCAGGTATATAAATCACTACTAATTGCATCAAACTCCTGCCCGCTATACGTATCAGCAATGCGACCACTATGTCAGGTGATTTGCATTTCCTGTGGGTGAATGCTGGATGCTTATTATAGTGTTACAGTCACCCCAGGCTTTCATCATACCTAGAAAATACAAATATATTGTTTTGCTTTCTGCATTATCTTACAGGATATGTCATCTCGGTGTTTCCCATCGTGACTTTTTATATTGTGGATTTTAGAGCACTAACATGTAATTATATTGGAGGTAGAGATGCTCAAACCGGAAATTAATGGTAAATTCTATCATTTTTAACCGATTAAACAATTGAGCGAAATCAAAAAAGTTCAACATGCTTCTGGCCATCGAACTTGCTGAAATTCAATTGAATTGCAAAACAGTTTGAAATATTTGAAGATCTCTAACTAGGTGTAACATCGCTCCTCTGATGTGGATTCACACATTAGTGTATAGTGGATCATGGAGCAGGGTGTATAATATGGTGGTGCAGTATATGGGAGGGGGCACAATGGTGTCGGGCTTAGATTGGCCCTTAACGACCCGTTATTTTGTTTATGAACCATAATACAGTCCAGGCAGGGAGGGTTTACAAAAAATGCTAATGAGCAGTAGCAACCAATCAGCAATTAGTGTGGTATATGGGTATGTTCCTTTTACGCAACATCCACCATGACAGACTGACAGATAGTAGGACCTGACCCATGTCCACGATGACCAAACCTAGGCGTCCCATACCAGGGGCAAACGCAGGATTTGTAGAGGGGGGTTCCCACACCATGCCGCCAGTGGGCGTGACCAGCATGCATGGGGGCGTGGCTATAATATTAGACAGTGCTTGGCTGCTCTCCAACTCTTCCTATCCCCATAATATACATGGGCAATGCTGCGTGCACTACTTTTAGGTGCTCTCCTGTTTCAAGCACAGCCGTGTGAAGCGGGGGCAGGGTCCAGCCACCTCAATAATACAGTGTCCCAGGCATGGAGGGGGGTTTCCAGGCACTAGGAACCCCCCTCCCCCCCTTGGTTTGCCTATGGTCTCATAAGGAGACTTTGGGAGAAATTGAGAAAAATTAGTTTTTTTTGTTTTTTTTAAAAGTCGATTTATCTTTGGTTCTTTGGCAGTTTTTTTTTACCGAAACCCAGCAAAATATGAAAAAATACAAAGAGCTGCTTTAATCTGAGTGTTGTTAAACTGCCACAAAAAGGCAAAAAAATCAAACGGGGCAAGAGATTTATTTTATTTCCTTGGTACCAACCAGCCAGGGGTGCCAGAAAAAAGAGGTGATTGTGGCAGCCCCTGGCTGGTGGGTTTCATGTTATCAGGTCAATACTCTGCTTTTCGGCTAAGATCAGGTGTAGATGTCCATGTACGCAGCTCTTTCTTTTCAAGCAGAGCAGTGTGAAGCGGGAGCAGGGTCCAGCCACCTCAATTATACAGTGCCTCAGGCTTGGAGGGGGGTTTCCAGGCACTAGGAAGAGTTGGAGATGGTGCATCTGTGAAGGGAATCGCGATTCAGTGGGTATGCTTAGGGTATCTTTAGTCTCACTCAGAGGTGGTGATATAAATGTTCATTAATATAAATGGACATCAGTCAATCTGCACAGAGAACACTAGAAAATCAAATTTTTCATCACGTATTCATTTATAAATGTAGCACCTTTTACACTGGTGCGGTGTATGTGCTCCTCACATTCGGACCTACCTCTTGCTCTGGTTTCTAGTGGAGCCCTCTCTTATCTTCCTGGGTCTGCGGGGTGTAAAGTGGCCCCTGCACATTTAATAACCAGTTCAGTGGCTGGGATGACACAGGTGCAGTAGCGCAGTACAAACCCAGATGTTAAAAGGATCTCTCGATGGAATCACTCTCCATTAGTTACGCTCGACCTCTACCCTGTTCTCTCTCTGTTCAGGTGTGTGATACAATTCGCAGATACCTGAAGTCTTTTTTCATTCCGGGTAGGATTGTTGTTATGTGGCCACACCCTCACCATGACATGACCACACCCATTTTATGACTTGGACACACCCCTGTCTCACTTCCAGGGACAGACATGTTGGGAGGTATGTGATTTGTTTAAAAAAAACTGTGATTATTGTAGGTTTAAAAGCCCTGTTGCCAGCAAAAACAGGCACTTAAACCAGCAATAAAACTTCGACCTATACATCAAGGGGGTGACGTGGCCATACTTACTCTGTTCTTGGCGATAAAAGAAGAAAATGAATGAACAAAAGCTTTATTCTTTGAAAATATTTATTTATTTTTATTTATTTATTTATTTATTTTCTTTCTGGTTTTTTTAACAATTGTTTTTATTGTTTTTGTGGTATTGTCTGGGCAGCACAGTGGCTCAGTGGTTAGCACTTCTGCCTTACATCACTGGGATCGTGAGTTCAATTACCGACCATGGCCTTATCTGTGTGGAGTTTGTATGTTCTCCCCGTGTTTGCATGAGTTTCCTCCAGGTGCTCCGGTTTCCTCCCACACTCCAAAAACATATTGGTAGGTAAATTGGCTGCTATCAAATTGACCTAAGTCTCTCTCTCTGTCTGTCTGTCTGTGTGTATGTTAGGAAATTTAGACTGTAAGCTCCAATGGGCCAGGGACTGATGTAAGTGAGTTCTCTGTACAGCGCTGCGGAATTGGTGGCGCTATATAAATGATGATGATGATGGATGTAATTAATGTCTACTATACATAAAATACAGTCACATGCTGCTCCTTATTGCAAACACATATTTTCACAAACATACCCAGCTGCCATCACTAGTACTCTGGGCTTAGACTAAACCTGTAGCTGGAGTAAGAGATACGGCAGAGTAACACGTATCTGAGAGATTCCCAGAGCTTGGATCGGATGCCGCTGTGTGCTCCAGCTTGGCACACCCTTACTGTATTGGCTATATGCCCCTTCTCTGCCCTCAAATCGTAGGCTGTTGTGTCATTTGCGCTTGAAGGTAAATGGGATGCTGCTATGTGGTGTATGATCAGGTCCTAGGCAGGCGCAGACACACTCCTAGCAGGTTTTCCTGGTCACACATTCACATATCCCTTAGGTGAAGTTAACCCTTACTGCTCAGGGCCAGGATCACTGCGGCAGCTGATTATCTCTCTGCTGGTTCTGCGACATTTGATAAATTGCTCAGGTAACAGATTTTTAACACTGCGATAAGCGGCCGCTTGTTAACACATAGGCTCAGATGTCCTTTAACGTGTGATCTTGGCTCCTGTACCATGTGCTGCTAATGATAATCGATCAGCATGAAGCCCACTTGTTACTTGCAGAATGACTATAATGGCCCTGCTGGTCTCTATGCCATGTGAGGTGTCACACTTTATAGGGTGACAGTGCAGACGCAGATGCTCCATCCCCCCCCCCCCCCCCCTTGGTCTTTCAGTGTCCATAGATGGGAAACACTGCACACTACTCCGTGGATCTCACTGGGATGATCTACACTTGGTGCTGTCATGTCAGCCCTGTAATTATCCTTACAAGTCATGCAAAAGGGAGAGTGGCTGCGGAGGAGAGCGGCTTCTGTCACACAGCAAAATGCCTTCTGGCTGATTGTTAAATGTAATTTCCTGCTCTGGGATTGGATATTCATAGCTCCCTTTTTACTTTGTGATCAGAAAGGAGGAAGAGAGAGGCGACAGCACATCAGTGGTAGAAATAGCAGGAGTGATTGCTAATCTATGAGATTGATTGATATTCCTGCAGGAATCCCAGGTGGGTTATCCATTCATCCGGACTGATAAGACGAAACGACGCATCCCCAATCTACGGAGTGACAGCCTGTTGTTGTGTCTCTCATCTTCCTGTCTTTGTATGTAACGCCGAGATTCTTGTTTCATCCTGTGCCGTTATTATAACCCTCAAACCACATCTCTGTTTATTTACTGTAAACATTTCCCGGTCTACCAATTTCCTGAACAACACGGGGAACGTCCGCACTGGGCTGCGTTTTGGCTGTTTGTCATTAGGTAACGGACGATGGAGCAGGTTACCTGATGGGAAACTGGGTCTGACCTGCACAAGATGGCGCCCATGTACAGCAGGGGTTGGCCAAGCAGCAAACCAACCAGAATATGCCTAAAATCGAAACCATACTTTCCTACTTCTCCTACCTGATACCCAGGAGAAGAAGTATGAAGTGGTGCCTGTGACTTAGTGACTATTCGCATCGTTAAGTTGACTGTGGAAAGTATATGGCGCCACAAAGTCCATTATCGCACCTGTTTACTCATCTTTCTCTGATGTGGGTTTGGCTTGGTGACACAATTTGAGCCATCACACCAGTCCCCAGCCCATGTCACAGGCAAACGCAGAAGAATCATCTGCTTTCTCAGAGGTCTAGGGGGTGTCAGCCTAATTCAGGAGTGTCCCGGACATTCTGGGAGAAAGAGCAACAATGATCTAAATCCACCGATGCGCCGAATGTGTAGATACCGTGTCTGTCAAACAGACGACACCAGCAAAATGATAATAGCATAAAAATACGTACAGTAAATTTACATTTTCAGTGGCAGCCAGTGACGCTGTGAGAAGAGCACCTGCATTCATGAAGCTACAAATGTTCTTTTGCTGCCTCATGTATCAAGTCTATCCCACATAGGTGTACTCTTAGGGTTTGTTCCAGATGTCCAGAAATTCCCATGCTCCAATCACGTAATTCTCAGTCTTCTTGGAAGCCCCTAGGTAGCGACTGCATTAAGAAAGCTGTAACACATTGTCTACAGTCTGGGAATCTATACATCTATACTTTAATGAACACTGGCCTCAACAAAATGGCCGCTGTTACTGATCTTACTACTGTGGCTTCCTGCTGCCTCCATCTCCCTCCTCACATCATATCACTGCCCCTGTCACATGCAGCCCTGTCCTCACTAACACATCACTCATCTCCTGATATACTCTGTGCTGCTGGGGACCCTGCTCCTTCCACTATATAACTCTCAGTCTGTGGCTTCCTGCTGCCTCCATTCCCCTCCTCACATCATGTCACTGCCCCTGTCACATGCAGCACTGTCCTCACTAACACATCACTCATCTCCTGATATACTCTGTGCTGCTGGGGACCCTGCTCCTTCCACTATATAACTCTCAGTCTGTGGCTTCCTGCTGCCTCCATTCCCCTCCTCACATCATGTCACTGCCCCATCACATGCAGCCCTGTCCTCACTAACACATCACTCACCTCCTGATATACTCTGTGCTGCTGGGGACCCTGCTCCTTCCACTATATAACTCTCAGTCTGTGGCTTCCTGCTGCCTCCATTCCCCTCCTCACATCATGTCACTGCCCCATCACATGCAGCCCTGTCCTCACTAGCACATCCCTCATCTCCTGATATACTCTGTGCTGCTGGGGACCCTGCTCCTTCCACTATATAACTCTCAGTCTGTGGCTTCCTGCTGCCTCCATTCCCCTTCTCACATCATGTCACTGCCCCTGTCACATGCAGCCCTACCCTCACTAGCACATCCCTCATCTGCTGATATACTCTGTGCTGCTGGGGGACCCTGCTCTTCCCACTATATAACTCTCAGTCTGTGGCTTCCTGTGTGCCTCCATTCCCCTCCTCACATCATGTCACTGCCCCATCACATGCAGCCCTACCCTCACTAGCACATCCCTCATCCCCTGATATACTCTGTGCTGCTGGGGGACCCTGCTCTTCCCACTATATAACTCTCAGTCTGTGGCTTCCTGCTGCCTCCATTCCCCTCCTCACATCATGTCACTGCCCCTGTCACATACAACCCTGTCCTCACTAACACATCACTCATCTCCTGATATCCTCTGTGCTGCTGTGCACATTCCAATGATCTGTTTGGATAGACACAGAAGAGCAGCAGATGAATATTGAATAGAATAAGGTTCTCACTCAAAAATACACCTTACAAATAATGAAATAATGATGATTGGTTTGATTGAATTTCCCGCCTCCCACAATGCCATGTGTGTAATTTGTTTTGTGTTTGATGTTGCTGATCATACAGCGTGATCAGATTATATGCGATCTGTGCTTTGACAGGTAAATGTGAGAGCGGAAGGACTATCCTAGTGCGCAGCAACACCGACCGCTTAAAATTAATTAGGTATAAAAACGTTGTACTTGAGGACATGTCAGCTGCTAAAGCCTTGTTAAATGGCGTATATTATCCGTGCACAGATCATTAGACAGAGAACTCCACTGATGCTGAGGAATAAAAATGACAGATCTTGAACGTCCCGTTATAAAACACGCAACATTTAACAGATTCCTAATCCCGCTACCTGCACTCCTTAATTTACATGTAAACTGATGGCTGCAAGACTGAGCTTCCTGGTGCACGGACCCTGACTGGCTACAAGGCAGTTATTATATTTCATGTGAAAGTGAAAATATTGCACAATTCTGTCGCCTAATCACCTGCAAAACTTATAATGTGATTTATTTGTAGCAAATTGTGTTTTCCTGGAGTGAAGGTAAAAATGTGTATAAAGTTCATTTATATAGAACTATACACGGAACTAAGGACGTTATATCTGTACCTGCAAAACCTTTACCATATTATTCATTGCTCTCACCCTTTATATACCCTAATTACTATCATCAGTACAATAACACATACCTACAGAAACTGCTGCCAGTTGGGGATATTTAAGACAGGTGCAAAAAAAGTTTCTGCATTTAGATTTAGACATTTACTTTAATTCTCCAAACTGTAATATATTAAATGACTTTGGTTTGTTCATATGGGGTGCAACACCTCTAAAGGTGACCACTTTCTAATCCACCACAAAATGTAATAAAATTATAGTTGTTAGTTTAAAAGGTGGGCATGGGATCAAAAATATAGTGGGTGCCTAACACATGCCTCCTAAGGACACATACGTGTGTTACTGCCGGTCTGCATGAGCCACAGTTACATAAACACAACTTTACTGTACTCGGCCTGCGTTAGACACCCCTCCCCCCCGTACCGCCTTTGCCGGAATCGTACAAGTCTGCATAGACACTTATGCATGTACCCACTATGTGGACTTGGGCATAGCAAAATAGACCACACAGACTGGCATATGTCCCACTGTGCTTTAGCCCTTTGGACTACAATTCCCATGATGCAATGCTGAATACTCATCTTGCTCACTAATCAGGAATCTATTGCAAAGCAAGTCAGGTTAGTGTAGTTACCGCTGTCCGAAGACAGCGTCCTGAGGTCTGCATACACCCGTCCCCTAAAGGTGTTCTTGCAGTAGGAAAAGTTAGATCAATATTTAGATACACCCTGCTAGAGGATGGGCGTTATATTTGGAACTGTTTTGCATAAATAACAAAAAAAAGACTTGTTATCTGTTCTTTGTCAATCACAGACAGTAGAACAACTAACAACAGTTTATCCATAATCTTATTACCCACATAGCTGCCTGCGGGTGGGAGTTGTGGTCATTACCAGCTGTAGGGACCCCTGACAATAATTCCTATTAAAGTTATTTTATCGTTTTCTAATAAGCATTGTCTATGCGATTTGTGTGGTTCCAAAGCACAAGCAATTTATTTAGCAAAAGCAAAAGTATAACAGTTCAATAAATAAGTACAATACAGCAGATACATACGCTGCGCGGTGCTGCGCAATGCTGGGTCCAGCATACAGTCATCAATCCTGAAGTCTGTGGTCAATGCGACTGCCTGCTCGTCTCAGAGCACATGTTATATACTCTCAGTGATACAGTGAAAACAATACAGATGATTTGGCATGTTTCCATAGGTTCAGGCTTCAGGAGGGTCCAGTGTAATGCAGTCCATAGGTCAGTTGAAATGACACCCTCAACTTTCCAAGGGTGGGGGTCAGCTCTCCAGAGGATGAATACTAATTTTCCCGCCAAGGACTAGTTTAAACTGGTCTATTAGCATTACACAGACAATATCATTCTAACCATTTATTCCCTGTCATCCACAACTAGCATACAGAATGCGTGATCCTTTCGGCGAATGAACTGGATGTCTGCAGATAAATAGAGGATTAGAATGATACCAAACACGCTTCCTGTGACCTGAACATTAAATATCACTAAAGTGCATATAACATTACAATATTTAACTATAAGCTAAATAACATTTGTTCATAAAGGAGTGTGGATTGTAACTATAATAAAATGAACGATATACAAGTGAATTAACATACTGGTAGGTTAATTGGCTGCTATCAAAAATTGACCCTAGTCTCTGTCTGTGTGTGTGTGTGTGTGTGTGTATGTTAGGGAATTTAGACTGTAAGCTCCAATGGGGCAGGGACTGATGTGAGTGAGTTCTCTGTACAGCGCTGCGGAATCAGTGGCGCTATATAAATAAATGGTGATGATGATGATGATGATGATGTGTAAGTGCGAGTGTGTGCGTGCGTTATTTATCATGCGATTGCGCCATGACACGTGGTGTACTGATCGCAATCGCACGGTAAATCAATATTAATCAGTATACTTTCATCCAAATATTCGACTTTGACATTCCCCTTCTGTCCACCCAATCCCATTCTGCAGGAGCCCTGGGGGGAGCACTATTGGACTTTGAAACTAAATGCAGACAGAAGACTAAAAACCGACTCAACAAGACACCAAAGTATTAAGTAAGACACAACCACAAACTCCGCTCCCACGTGGTTCACAGCCTCACAGAACCATTTTCCTCCTCGTCAGCAGGTTTACTGCTTCTCTTTTCCCTCAGAAAGCCCTGTTTTTGTTTTCTTTCTGTTCTTTAATTCCGCCTTTTCTTGTTCTCATTTTGTCTCTCTCGGTTTTGACGCTCATTAAAAAATGTTTTGTGCTTTCATTATTTTTATTATTATTTTTTTTTTTTGTTAGACTTCACCTCGTGTTTACAACCTCCGGTCAGACATCCGTTGCCTTTTTACACTTATTACTGAGGGTATCAAGGTTTCTTGATGCACAGCAGATGCTCTGATGCTCTGAAAGTCAATCAATTATGCATCAAATGGTTTCTCATTCTTTACTTTGTTTCGCCTTTGCACCTTAAAAGGTCTGCCTAGTGGCTACGGCTTTGTACGCCATCAAATAACAATGCTTAATTGGCTACTGGGAACACAAGATGCAACTATTGTGCATTGCCACAAACAAGGCAGAGAAGAGGGGGTAGCAGTCTGCGTACAACTCCTGATGTACCAATAGCAGATATCTCTTCCCTCCACGCCGCCCTGCGTTCACCAGCTCAATGCTGTATCCATGCACCACACGGATGCTCCACATGTCAACATGGAAGATGGACTTAACTAGACATTTGGGGTGAACTTTTATAAAACGCAGTGGTGATAAAATATATATGTACAGAGGGGGCTGACATGGGGGTACTGGCACCCTTGTTACTATGGTAGTAGTGACCCAACGAGCGATAGGTTTAATGTCCACACAGATGGTCGGAGAGAGGACCATATACATAGCGTACAGAACATGGCCCATGATCCCATCAATTCCAATAAAGTAATTAGAAAACAATCAGGAGTTCACTGATAAACAAAAATTGTATTTCTACAGACTTATTTTTTTTGCAAACTTTTGAAATAGCTTCATAGATTTTGTCAGCAGAACAATATGGTTAATTAACCCATGAATGTAACAAGACTTCAGGTAGTGATGGTCATTTCTGTGGTTCACACTGATCTCCTGTAGCGCGATCAGCAGCCGGAGAGGATGAGTAATCAGGGTGATGAGTGAGTACTCAGTTATACATATTACTATGTACGGTATGTTCTCATATCATTGTGTACAACAGGATTACATACAGTGCTATATAATATAACTACCCCAGATTCTTTGAGACAGTAACACAATTTTTAAAGATTTATCAGGTAATTGTTTTGTTCCTTTTTCTATTTCATTGAAAAACTGTACAACTTCTCCTGCTCTGTATGAGTATTGCAATTCTGAGTATCTGTTCCTCCTCTGTATTTATAGACGATGCACAGTACAACTTCTCATGTTCTGTATAAGCATTGTAATTCTGAGTGTCTGTTCCTCCTCTGTATTTATAGACCATATCAAATTGCCCTTAGTCTCTCTCTGTCTGTGTGTATGTTAGGGGATGTAGATTGTAAGCTCCAATGAGCCAGGGACTGATGTGAGTGATTTCTCTGTACAGCGCTGCGGAATCAGTGGTGCTATATAAATAAATAGATGAAGATGATGATGCACAGTATAACTTCTCCTGTTCTTTATGAGTATTGCAATTCTGAGTGTCTGTTCCTCGTCTATATTTATAGACCTTGCACAGTACAACTTCTCTTCTTCCACATGCTGGGTGTAATAACCGCACAGTTGCAGATACAGACACGGGGGGCCGGTGCACAGTGAGTATTATATCAGTCTGTGCAGTGTATGTTGCATGAAACTGCTCTGTTCATGGCCAGAAATTTGCTGATATGTGTAGTCCTGGTACTTACACCAGCCTGCGCCTGAAGAGGGCACACGCGGAAGGGAGGGGGCAGACTAACATGGGCCGCGTACAGTGTGAGTGTGTTTGTACCATTGCCACCAGATACAGACCGGGATTCAGACACATATAAAGTCGTATTATTTGCTGGTTGTCATTACAAGCAAACACTTGTGATTGCCTCATTGGAGATTACAGTCTAAACTCTCTAACATACACACACGCACAGGCCAATTTAATAGCAGCCAATTAACCTACCAGTATGTTTTTGGAGTGTGGGAGGAAACGGGAGCACCCGGAGGAAACCCACGCAAACACGGGGAGAACATACAAAATCCACACAGATAAGGTCATGGTCGGGAATTGAATTTATGACCCCAGCGGTGTGAGGTAGAAGTGCTAACCACTGAGCCACAGTGCTGCCCTTTAAGCAAATGCGTTTGTTGCAAATAAAATTGATAAAAACATGGACGCATATGACGTAGGATCAGTGCAATGCGATATATTGCCAGGACCGCGGACTGTGCGGTCTGTCCCTGTAAGTCAGGCTCCCTCTAAGTGATTCTCATTTATCCTATTTAAAGTTTCAAAGTTTCTTTTATTGACAAATAGATGCAGGTTTGTAACATTGTAACATAGGAGGTGGCTGTTATGTATCCACCTTCAATGTGAATTCATCAATAATATTATGATGCTACTGATCAGAGTGAGGCAGAGCTTACATAAATGTATGGAAAGGTGCATCACTATAGATAATTATTACATACTAATCACAATAACAACACATGTGCAATTAGACTCTGTAATATCAATATATAATATAATATCTGCAATAAACATGAGGCTCTTAGTGCATATATTGATTATTTTCTGAATTTCCATCTACTGGGACAAGATGACCTCATCTATATCTAATTATCCCAGAGTTTAGGTTATTTGCGTTCATTCTGACATGACACAGTGTCTGGTGTATTCTAGCAGAATCTCTCCTCTTCTTCCCACATTGTCGCTGCAGGTAAATTTCGGCATCAGTGGATAGTGCAAGACGTTCCTCAGACCCCTCCCTGTGTTCTCCACTTATCCCCTTAAACGCATCAACCTAACAGATGTTTTTTGGCTCACTACCCGCTCCCCTCCCGCTGGTGTGGAAGCCCGGCGGTGCCTGGCATGTCACAGCACCTGGCACTGGAAGTGGTAACGAACGTCCTTCCTGCTACGACGAAGTGGAATTTGCTTTCAGACAAACAAGTCCCACATCAGCACAGGTGACAGCTGACAATGACTACAGGCCTGAAGCCCCCGTCTGCTATTCCTGTTAGATGTCAAACATTCAGCGCTAAGTTATCAGCTCTCCTGCCATCTGCCAGGCACAACACGGGTTACGTTTATGTTCCTCCAAGTATCAGAGGAAGCTGCCATCAGCGTCTCCTGTCAGCTCTCACAATACAGTCATCTAGTGTCTCACAAGCACATTCTTACACACAGAACCTCACTCTTTTCTGATGGAGTTTTTGAACCAATTTGTCCAATTCTGAAATTAACTGATTAGTGAATTCGGATTCCCCAGAAATGCGGCGAATAATTAACGCCCATGAAAAGCAGGCCAGTCCCACTGCGTGGTGCGTAAACAAAACCAATCAGCATTGATTATGAAATGTCACGTCTTCACCCTTATTAATGGAGCTTACAGGCCCTGTGGCGCTCATTCCTCCTGGACTGTTCTAGGGTAAAAATTTGCAAAGTTTACTAAATTATCAAATCATTTCCACGGAATAGTCACCTCATTCTATATTTGGGTGCAGGATTAAGCGCATTTCTCCAACGTAGTATGGATCTAAGTGTTCTGCAAGCAGTCTCTCCTATTGTTGTTGCTCCAAAATGCTCCTGAAATTCCCCTATAATTTTCAGTAATGTAATGTGGGTGCTGGCCACAAGTGCACCTACCTCCTGCTTAGGGTTCATTCAGACTAACTGTTATTACTGAACACTTACAACTCTTGCTCGGTAGTTGCAGATAACTAAAGACAGTGTTCCACAGATGTTGCACAAGAGCTGACACTCTACACCTCGGATATAATCACTCTCTTCCTTGTCCTATGTGCAGCTTGACTGATATCCCGGGTGTCTGGCTCTTTCCACATAACGGCATGTCCTGTAGTCATTGTCTCCCCAGTTCAGTGTGGTTCTCGCTAATGTCATGCTCAGAACTCTGCAGAACTCTATGGTCCGTTCTCGGATCAGCATACCTCTGGTCTAATGCCAAACTAAGCTCGAACGTGGACTTGACACCAACATTATTCATACTAGATGGAGTCCTGGAACTTGGTTAAACCTGAACTTCTGTACGTCCACCTGAGAGGGTCCACACTCTCGACTAATCTCCACTCATTACAAACTCAACCTCCATGTGATTAGACATGCGGGACAGGTAAGGGAAGAGGCAAACTCAGTAAGGGCAGACCCACATGGAACCCCAAAAACTGCTGACAATATTCCTATCACTTATAGGTTCCTGAAGGTTGGTGTAAATGCACATTGATCAGGTTGATGGTGGTCTGCACTAGCTAGCCGTTTCTGATTGGCTGACTCACCTCTGAAGATCTCCTGAGGTCCCCTGTGATGACTCCACCATGTCCCCGTACCTCCACCACATTATCTTATTGTTTCCTGTCTCTCACACCTCCTAGGCCAACACCTTGACATCCTTCCACTTTCATAGTTTATTGGTGGCATTACGTAAGATTTGCAGCAACCCGTCTCCCAATACTCGCGATCATCTTGTTAGTTCCATGTGGGAGCTTCTGTTTCTGCCCAATCTGAAAGGAGCTTGACCCATATTCTGCCCCTGGCACAGCCAGATTACCCCTGAAAACAGATATAAGCCAGAAACAAGATATTTCCTCAGCACACTAATGGGCACATCTGAAGTCTGGGACTCCCCATAGAGCAAATGGGGTTACCTCTGTACTGAGAGAAGGCCAACTGTGAGGGATCTCCATCTGCCTCAGGCCCACTCATTTTATTAATATACCCCTGACCACCTCTGGGTAATCTCTAGCTGACGTTAGGTTCCTGTTCACCTTTAACAACCTTGATCTCCCTATAAGCATTCCGAAAGCCTCCGAAACCCTTTCTCCAATAACAATGCTGCCTCCCTGTCTGGATATCTCCTGCGCCGATGCCCGGGCTGGGCTTTACCGAGCCCCAACTCCTATCCCTGACTGCTCTGTTACTGCCACCCATTTCATAGACCTGAAACACACCCCATTGTGACCCAAAGAGCCATTGCAGCCTCCCCTCCATCCCGGGACGCTGTACCACCACTGCTATTCCTCCTTGTGTGGCCAGATTGCAGGACTGCTCTGTCCTGATCCTTCATACAATGCCCCTCAGTCCCCTATGTCCGGGTCTCTTCTGATCTATAAGGCCTTGCACTACCCCATTGCGCAAACCGCTCCTGCCTCACAATGTGCAATGTGCCTCTCAGCTGCTCCCTATAGGTCACCAGACTGGGGGCTCTGTGTACAGCGCAGGGCCCACGGGGAGCAGGGCGGAAAAGAGCTGGGCAGCACGGTGGTTCAGTGGTTAGCACTTCTGCCTTACAGCACTGGGGTCATGAGTTCAATTCCTGACCATGGCCTTATCTGTGAGGAGTTTGTATGTTCTCCCCGTGTTTGTGTGGGTTTCCCCCGGGTGCTCCGGTTTCCTCCCACACTCCAAATACATACTGGTAGGTTAATTGGCTGCTATCAAATTTAACCTAGTCTGTGTGTGTGTTACAGAATTTAGACTGTAAGCTCCAATGGAGCAGGGACTGATGTGAGTGAGTTCTCTGTACATCACTACGGAATTAGTGGCGCTATATAAATAAATGGTGATGATGATGATGTGTGTTAAGGGGTCTTCATATTTCATATATCCTGCTGAAAGTGACCACTGCCATCAGGGAATACTGCTGCCATGAAGGGATGTACTTTGTCTGCAACAATGTTCACAGCATCTAGCCATCACAATTTGGCTCTTGTCAAAGTTGCTCAGATCCTGACACTTGCCCATTTTTCCTGCTTCCAACACATCACCTTCAAGAACTGACTGTTAATGTTTCCCACCCCTTGACAGGTGTCATTGTAACAAGATAATCAATGTGATTCACTTCACTGGTCAGTGGCTGATGGGTGTATATATAACTAGAGAGTGACTGTTCTCTGTGTGAAAAGTTTTGTTCTATATTAACGTAATATGATATATAGATCTGGGGCCTTCTGCATAGGTCTTAAATAGATGTTTTAACCCGCCCTCCCCCTACTTTCCCTGGTAGTTTTCTTCCCCCGAATACCGGAAACTTTAGTTCCTGTTTCATAGAAATAAGTTACTATACAAAGCCACAAACACCACAAATCATTTAATTGTGAGAGAATAATGTTACAGATATTAGGACACTTGCAGCAGAATGTGGGTCTGTACGGAGGACTATAGGAGGTAGACTGGGTCTGACAGCTGCTGGCCATTAGCTGGAAGAGAATATGTGAATATTTAAATGCCTCCTAAAGTGCGATTTAATTCAGGTTACTTATCCTTTTCCCATTGGATTTCCCTAACTGTATCCAATTATCTGAAATAAGATTCAGCTCCCAAGTTCAGAAAGTGCGAAGCCAAATTTATTCCGCCCATATAAAACTCATCTGATAAAATTCAAATTCTCCTTGTCTTGAAAAACCTATCCGTCAATTTTTTAATGGCGGCTTTTCTACTATAAATCTGGCGCAGCGAGTGTTTTATGAACAGCTTGAGTATTTTTGTAAACCCAGAAACACCTGTTCAGACAGGGGCAGGTTTTAGTAGTGGGTGATAAATTTCCGTAATGTCAGATTCCTCTCAGCGTTCTGCGTGTTTGCGGCAGAGGTTTTACAACAACCCCCAAAAGGCTCCCGTCCTGCAATGCACCTGGCTCCCGCTGTACATTCGCTCCACACTAATAGCCCAATAGGCACCTATCACGTTAGCAGCAAACCTGAGGCCCATTTCTATGTAAATGAGCAACTTTAAGGCCAGACCCAATCCACCCAACGCCGAGACAAATCCTTCATTTCCAACCTAAAGGAATTATAGACGAGACCTCACCAGATACCAGATTTGTTTTGTAATCATTTTAAAACCGCTGCAATGGAGGGAAAATCACTGAGATTTCTCACGTTTCCACATAGCAGAGGCAGCTTTGCACTAACAATTTTTATTTTCCAATCGCACAAACAACTTTCCGCAGCCTTGTACAGACGTTTTTAGGCAGTATCCCAATCCAGTTCAACTTGTAATCAACATTAAGGCACTGTAAAGGAGAGGTGCAAAATTTTGGGGGGCGGTAAATTGTGACAGGGAGAGGTATAAACTGAAATTTATTTTAAAATATAAGAAAATAGTTGTTCTCCAAAGTAAAAATAAACATGATAGAAAAAATGTAGTAAGGTTATAATCTTAACGTATTCCCATAGTAAAAGCTGAAGACAATAAGGGGTATATTTACTAAACTGCGGGTTTAAAAAAGTGGATATGTTGCCTATAGCAACTAATCAGATTCCAGCTGTCATTTTGTAGAATGTACTAAATAAATGATAACTAGAATCTGATTGGTTGCTATAGGCAACATGCCCACTTTCAAACCCGCAGTTTAGTAATTCTAGCCCTAAGTCATCGTTGGACGTGCACTTGAGGATAAGCGAGTAGGAGAGACAAGGATGACAACAGGTGCAGGTGTGACAGCCCCCACCTCCCCCTTCACCCTCAGTAGCGCTTGTTCCTGCCTCCGTTCTGCTGTACAGTTCTGATTTTAATGAAAACTAAATAAGTTACAAAGATTCCCTTTTAAAAGCCAAGTGGATCTGAGGTTTTGAAAATACGTGAATATAAACTTTCATAAAGGGGTGAGTAAAGGAAGCTGTATTTTAAATTAAGGACAGGTTAATTTTTTACCTACCACATATTAGACTGCTGTGGGAGGTGAGGGGGTATCTTGGGGCTGACACATGGATTTGAACAATTGTCCATAGCATTGTTGAGATATAATCACACTTCCCCTGGTGGGCCATTATTCTGGAGCCTAGAACTCCCGTACTGTATGCCGCCATTGTATTTGCAATTGTGCTATTGAACCAAACCCAGAATCCTCCAGTCCACTGTCCTCAGCACGTCTTGACCTATTTTCAGCCTCACTGCTCTTACCTGTCCCTAGAATGGTCCCTTCCTCAAAGCTGGTTGTCTGCATAAGAAGAACGGTCTAGATTCACTTTTACGAGTCTTTAATTAGAGCTAATTCCTACGTAAAGGCCTAAAGATGATAAGCCATAAGATGTACTCTGGAAATGCATCTCACTAGATAAGGGATTACAGGTTCCTTTAAATCATTTCTTGAAAGGCAACTGGTGAAATATTTGAAAAAATAATTTAAACAAAAAAAAGTCCTAAAATTGTGTAATTCCCCCATCTAAACACACAGTATATATCCCATTCTAATCACAAGAAATAAACCAATATACGTAACCCTTCCTCTCCCGCTGGCTCCTGCGCTGACCAGCTCACACTGAGTGAGGCGGTAATCCCCTTGTCAGTCAGAGCTCACACAATGTATATTGAGATTGATCAAACAAGTACTCGTGTCCAAAAAGCAAATAGTGCTGAGTGTGAGATGCATCCGTTATTTGCTAATTGGTTGCACAGATTATATATCAGTCATTCTTTATATAAATCAAGTGGTATCCAGATAAATCAGTCTGTTGTACTGGATGGGGCTGCGTCCTGCAATGCAGCAAGAAGAAGCCGTATTTCTCCACAATTCCCAGGGGCCGGACAGAAGTCATTAGTGCCGGAACCAGATCATGTCATCCACTGACAGCAGCTACAGGTGTAAGGATTGAGAAATATATGTTAATAATATATAACTGACATTGATATGTGTAAAGTATATCCTAATAGTCGGTGAGTAGTGATGTCACTAACAGATTCACTGATTTCTAATACAGTTACTTCCATGTTATAATAGCGGGAGAGGGGATGTGCGAGCAGTATATTATCCTCTGCATGATAAACGCCCTTATGCCCAGATTCAGTAGAGGATTTCCTCACTCTTAGGCTGGGTACACACTACAGGACCGGCCAACCACACAATAAACGCCTGTTAGGTCCGATATCTCATTAGAGTGTACGCTCCAACGTTTATCTTTCCAAAGCACATTGTATTGTTTGATTTTATAAACAGACTAAAAATCTCTATCAACGATGGAACGATGTCGTTCCGATTCTGCAGTGTGTGCGCACTCAGGACCAGCAGCGCAGTCAGATCTCCATAGAGCTTACAGAGTCATGGTTGTTATGACAGATGAAGAGCACAGATCTGAAGGTAAATGGTGTAAAACGTGTATAGTGTGTACACATGAATCGGTTGCTGATTGGGGCTTCAGCCCTTGGTAAAATCGTTAACGATATTGCATCGGGAGAAATTTTCTGTAGTGTGTACCCAGCCTAACTGAAAATAGGGGAATTCCTGCTCCGTGAACCAGCTCATGAAGCGTCTGTTTAATAATTCACGGCTCAGTGCTAGTGATTTCTAGGACTCTGGTTTTACCCCCTATTCTCTAAAGCTGGGAGGCATGTTGGTATTTGAGTAAATTACCTTTAAAATAAGAGAACACATATGTCCATATGTAGATTTGGTGGCATCTGATGTTTGCGTCTGCTTACAACTAGAGACACGGGAATAAGGGTGGAAAGGGGCGTCCTAACATAGGTGGAGTCTAGTATGGGCATGATCACTGTCATGACAGCAGGTGCCGGCAGGACTATGGTCATTACATGGAGCGAAGTGCAATATGGTTCCGTGAAATAAACAATAATAATATATCTATATATATTTGGCACCCGCTGTATTACAGTCCCGGCACCCCAGCATCCAGGTCCCGGCTCACAACGCTCCTGAACTGTAAATTCTCATCTCTCTCCCGCAGGATATTTCCAGGCTCCTCTGTCTGATTACCGGTTTTCCAGCTAAAACCATCAGCGAGCCCCATAAACTGTTATTCCATGTTTATTACCAGCAATTATTTTATATTCAAGGGAATCTCCCATCTTTAAATAAAAGCTGAGATAGTTATCTGGGGCGTTTTCTTATATTTGATTAAAAAAACAGCACAAACCTCCCCCATGTGTATTTGCATTTCATGTATATTATTAATTGTTTTCATTATAAAGCGGATACAAAGTATCAGAACAAAACAGTGAGCTGACAGCAGAGATGGGAGAGAGACAATCACACAGTGACACAAGTGTCCAGTCACAGTGAGGCCCATACATCACTGTCAGAGAGCGGGTTCCAGCACACGGCCGGGGCAGACACACGTGGGAGGGACACAGAAGGGCACATGGAGCGGGCACAGTGGAATAACCACGGTGAGCTCCTTCATGGCTCCTCGTATGCTTGGGTCTGACCTATTAGTGACAGCGAGATCCATCATACTTTATAGTAGACTGGTATTGTTACTAAACACGATGTCTTATGGCAGCTTACAGAAAAGGGTGTTATGTGCTGGGGTTATGGGGACGGGGTAATTCCCACCGTATATTATACAGGATACGGCTTTGTAATCCCAGCGTGTGACACCCCTGGCTGTGCGGGACAATTCCCATCGGACTTCTGTGGGACCCCAATGACTGCGGCTCCAGTTGGCAGCTGTACGATCTGTGATCGTACAACAAGCAGCAGCCGCCTTTTGTGGAAAATGGAATATTTAAAAAATAAATAAATGGAAACACAAATCGCAGGGGTTTATGATGCTAAAGTGAAAGATTGTTGTATCATTAATGAGAACAAGTAAATGGTTCACCTGCCATAAAACGCTTGTTACCTCGTATAATAACCTGGATCCAATAAAGGGACAATTATAGGTTTAAATGTCATTAGTATTAACCTCAGTCCTGTCTGTGTTATAAACAGTTCTACATGAGTTTCAGTATTGGGTGTTTCCTGTCTATCTCTGACTCTTTCCCGTGGTATGTACTAAGGTCATATATGAAGTGATAAGGAATTAAATGTCCAGATACTGATAAATCATTGTTCATTTATTGCAACAGAGCCGGTCGTCTGTACAGATAGCGCGGCTGCAGAATGACAGACGTACGAGACAGGTACTGTGTGTACATGTGTCATATAAGGAACAAGCAGTTCACTTACCAACGCTAACACAAGTTGAAGTAGCGTTTGTAATTAACACACAGATAACAGAATAGTAGATAACACAACTACTGTATATTATTATTAAGTCTAACCCTTCAGCTGCCTTGTCAGAAGCATTGTACACAAATGACTACTTTAGGTGATTAATATTATCTTGTATTTATGTATCTCCACCATATTACACAGCGCTGTACAGAGGTTATGTATCATTCACATGAGTCCCTGCTCCATTGGTGCTTACAGTGTAAATTCACTAACACACACATGTATAGATCACAGACTAGGGAGTGTTTTACTCACACGCTAATTAACCTACCAGTATGTTTTTGGGAGGACTTTGGAGCATACTTGCCAACTCTCCCGGAATGTCCGGGAGACTCCTGAAATTCGGGTTGGTCTCACGGACTCTCGGGAGAGCTGGCAATTCTCCCGCATCTGGCCACTTATATAAAATTAGTGTCGGAATGTGAGGGTGGAGGGGGCCGGGCTTCGCGATTCGCGCCATTTTTGCCCCGCCCCCAGTGATGTAATGCTTGTTTGGGGTCTTTTTAAAAAAAAAAAAAAACAGGCATTACGTCACCGGGGGCAGGGCCAAAATGAAGCAAATCGTGAAACTCCGCCCATACACCCCTCCTGCCCTCCATGATCTCCCGGAGCCGGCCAATGCAAGGTTGGTAAGTATGCTCTGGAGCATGCGGACAAACACGCAAACACGGGGAGAACTTGCAAACTGCTCACAGTTAGTATTGTGCTCAATTAATGACAGATCGTGTGATCTGCAGCTGGTCCCATAGAATGCGATTGATAGTGAATAACAGTGGTTAGTGCAGCCCTGGTCTTACTAGCGCTGTCTATTCAGTACGCTGCCCAGCTGGTAGACAGAGCACAGACACTGCCCTCAATCTGCCCCAACTATGCCCTATACACCCATATTTGTCAAAAGTCATTTTCTGATAATCCCCACCCCTTTTGGGGCTCAGTCCCCCAAAATCAGAACTACTGGATCTAAAATTTCTAAGCAAAATTAATGATTGACCAAGACTGAGCCCCTATAACTGCAACACCCCCATATATTTTGGGGTGATATTGGCTTTATACCGGCACAAGAAGCTTTCTTACATACTACAGTGTTACATATATGTAGTTTGTTAAGGTACCTGATTAATTGACCTGTGAAAGATCCGCTTTAAAAAGCTTAATGTGGAAAGCAGTGAAGCAGCTAAAAAATCTGCTTAAAATTACATTGCAGCTAACAGGGTAATATAATCATTGATGTGTCAGCAACTTGGATGTGAAACAGACTTTCACTGGAATATAGCAGTGTTCAATAAGCAACTTTTTTATGAATTCCTGTTATGACATTTTAAAAAAGCCTAATTACACTTTAAGCTGTGGGGGAAAAGTGTATAAACCGGAATCACAAGTAAACAGAAATCTCTACCGCCCTGCCCCCTCCTCTCACATGATGCCACTACTGGACACATACTTTAATATATTGAGAAACTAATTAAAAGGGAAGTCCATTCAATGATTTCCCCAGAATGAAGAGAAGATTATTTGCATTTTATTGTCCTCAACTATTTTGCTACTTTCTAGTTAAAAATGAAGTGTATACGTTAACGTTTTTAACCTATCCAGTTGTGAGCTGGAGATTTTAGATGACATGTATCAAATCAGTTTGAAAAGATGATAGTCTGAGCTCTCCCTTCTCTACTACAATACCATCCGGCCACAACCACTCTCTGCAAAACTATTTGTCCTTGGTGGTGCTGAGTTTAAATGTACTTTCAACCTCATAGCTTTAGAAAAATTAATAAAATATGTTGCAGATGATAATGTTATTATCAACTGGGTGTAAAGGAGACAATTTATCAAGGAATGAAAAGCTCCATTGCAGGCAAAAATCGGTGAGTTCATGGGGCACTAAGGGGGCGTTCCAGTTAGTAGGTGTATTACATGTACTATAACACAGTGTCTGCAGCCCAGAACACATTTCCATGAGCATCTGCATAGGTTTTCATGAACAGTGTCCTCAACAAAATGTCCGCCGTCACTTTTCTCTCTAGTGTATTATTATACAGTTGTGCATCTAGTGCTCAGTGTTAGTCTGACATATACAATACAGACAGTAACTGTGGTGTTATCACTGCAGTCTGATGTCAGCGCTGGGTGAGTCTGTGACACTGAGTTTAATAGTTTTTATTTTAACTGGGTGTGAGAGGAAATTAATATTAGTTCTGTAGAGTAATTAATCTGGTTAGATGGTCAGATGTATGTAAAGCAGTGATCACATTAATGTGCAGATTACTTTATACCTCGTTCTTTTTTATGTAACATTTTATTACATTTATGTACATTTTACTGTTCTAATTCTAGTTTTCATATCTGAATACAGCATTACTGCCCATTTACTGTTTTGTATGTAATTCTGAGTTGTTTTGCTCTGATGAATGTATGGACACTGCACAGTACAACTTCTATTTATGTCATGTTCATGTTATACTTATATACGCTGCACAGTACCACTTCTACTTATGTCATGTTCATGTTATACATATATACACTGCACAGTACCACTTCTCTTCATGTCATGTTCATGTTATACATATATACACTGCACAGTACCACTTCTATGTATGTCATGTTCATGATGTACATATGGACATTGCACAGTACCACTTCTCTTTATGTCATTCCTATGCTGTACATTTGGGAAGATACCCCTGCCCATGTACCGCCATAAGTCTCAGAAAAAATAAAAATAAAAAACTTAAAATATTAAAATAAGTGAGAATTACCGGGTTTCACGAAAATTTCCTGATCAGGGTCAAATTTCCAGAAAACTGGGAATAAAACCGACAAGTGGAAACATTGGAGCAAACGCCCCTCAGTAGCTGCTTCTGCCCCAGTTGTTATTAGAATACATCTCACACTCTGCGACTCAACCCAAATTCTTATTTATAGTCAAACCATTTCGCTACAAAAACTGTCTGTTTCCGATTTATTTTTATTATTTATTACTTTTAGCTTTTGGTTTGTTCCAAAATCAAACATTTGGACCTTCCCCTCTAGAAATCCTGCGTTTGCCCCTGAGCTTGGCAGCCATAGGACGGTTTTAGTTTAGCCCTATAAACTAAGGGGGTAACTGCTGGTGTATTGATCAAGTATCGTGGTGGATAAAATAGAGATTATAACGTGGCGAATATAACTTCTATATTATATCTTTCTCGTATTGTTTACGAATAAATATTTTTTGTTTGTTTTTTTAAAAAACCTTTTGATTAACTTTTAGTTTTTCGATTCCACCGCGTATGCGTAAACCGGCGCGCTGGCTCACACGTGTGCGACCGGCCTGATGAAGCGATGCTTAACAGCCACAATCCAGTCTAGTAAAAATGGAAATAAAATATTAATAAACTGCGACAAAAAGCCGATTTGTTATCGTCACAATAAGCAGAGATAAAATAACTATACTTTTTGCCATAAAAGTAGATTGGAACAAGTGGAAAAACTACAGGCAGAAGCAGTGACGGCAACGACGCTCCGAGGGGAACACTGTTCATCTGATTTCCATAATAAATTTGCACAGCGCACAGAATTGTACAAGCGTAAATGAAATCACTTCCTAATAATAATACTCGCTACACGGTCTAGACGCGCCGGACATGTTTAATGGGTACAGTACAGTGCAGTAATCACTCCTACGACCCCTCGATGGGGCTCCAAGTCTCACAAATAATATTAATCACTGGAGATTTAATAATGTAAATGTCATATTCCCCTCCTGCCTTGTAATGTGCTGTAAGTCATCATGGGTACGACGGTTTAACCCAAATTGTAAGTGTTTAAGTGAGAGAAAAAGCGCGGTAATATGGCGCGATCACGGGAGACGGATCTTATGTGGCAGCTGAAATAACCTTTACCCTATTAACACAGACAGCAACTGCAATTGCCTCATATCATCTGATTTCCATTAGAGATAGATGCAATAAAGGCCCCAATATAGAAGCGAAATTAAAGCCAAATTGACTATATGGCAAAACGTATCATAAATTATGTTTATTGTGTCCAGCTCGCTAACATTATCAGAGTGTCTATTAATCTTCCAGCCTTTGATTAAAACATCCCCACTAATTCCATTTTAAAGCTGGAGTTTATTTATGCATAATCAAATTAATTAGATTTTGAAAGATCTTTAATTCGTTAATCCATTTGTATCGGCCTTCCATAACAGCCTCGCAGGCAGATTGCACCTCGCTCTCCTCTCATAATGGCCAATTCACACGCAGCTGAGAACTTGTATTAATAGAGGGACGAGCGGAGCCCGGCTCAGTGTGAAATCATTAGAGCGGAGAGTGTGCAAGAGGCGCTGAGATGTCCCAGGGATCCACAGCAGCACCGAATCTGTTCACTTTATTGTTTTACTTCTAACGCATGAATAACATTTCATCTGTATGTATTTTATACTCCTCAGCGGGGTAATGGACGGGAACAGAGGCCCCGTAAGTAGTTGTGTGCAGGAATGGAGTTAAAATAAGGGGTCAAAATAAATCCAGTTTTGGGACAAGTTTTTTATTTCTCATATACTCTGTCAAATAAATCACTTTCCCTGAATGGCGTATGGGGAATGAGACAAAATTAAACAACATTACTGTATAGGATAATTAAATATTTCTAAGAATGCATTTTTTTTTTGGGGGGGGGTTTAAATAAAATTATAAATGTTAAAAACTTTAAGGATATTTTTAAATACCACACTGTCACACATTGCAAAAATCAGGAGAGTTTAAATATTGATCCAGGTCAGTAACATGGGACATGGGATAACCTTTCACAAAAAAAATGTGTAGACTGCAACTCAGAATGGTTTTCTGAGTAAAAGATAATATAATACAGTATATAATGTAATTAATTATCTATTTCAATGAACGTATCTCCCAAGATTTACGGCTGAAGGATCAGGGCAAAGTGCTCATGATATATAGTCATGTGGTGGGGGCGTGGTCTTGTTACATGGGCATCACTGCCCCCCCCCCCCCCCCAATCCTTCCTACAGATGGCATTGGGGCATCCCCTAGTGGGACATATCTCCCAAATATCCCTGAATCAGAACACAAGTCAAATCTGGACTATACCACCGAAATGGGGGCAGTTGTGAGGTATGAATGTATATTTTTAGGGGTTGGTCCCAAATTCCTTCTATTTTCTGTAGTAAAGATAATATTTGCTATATTATTGTGATGCCAGAAATACCCTTTGTATGAGATGATGTATTCATCGAGTGGTGGTGGCAATAATAGCTTACATACATACATACATACATACATACATACATACATACATACATACATACACAGTGGCCTAGTGGTTAGCACTTCTGCCTCACAGCACTGAGGTCATGAGTTTGATTCCCAACCATGGCCTTATCTGGTGTGGAGTTGGCATGTTCTCCCCGTGTTTGCGTGGGTTTGCTTCGGGTGCTCCGGTTTCCTCCCACACTCCACAAAACATACTGGTAGGTTAATTGGCTGCTATCAAATAGACCTTAGTCTGTCTCTCTCTGTGTGTGTGTATATTAGGGAATTTAGACTGTAAGCTCCAATGGGGCAGGGACTGATGTGAGTGAGTTCTCTGTACAGTGCTGTGGAACTAGTTGCGCTATATAAATAGCTGATGATGATGATGATACATCTAATAGCGGCACTGAACACTACCTGCCTCCCGCCCCAGTGCTGGGATTCTGCACACAGCAAAGATCTGCTGAGAAGGTAACACAAAATAGAGTGTGAAGAGGGAGGGGCCAGACAGGCTCAGACTGCAGTGTTACCAAACCATTCCACAGCCGGACGGTTATTGGCTTTGGGTTGACAAGTTGTTTTGGCAAATATGAATGTTTGAACCTAATACATTTAATTGAAGCCACTCGATTGAACGTGTAATTCATCTTTAAATGGCTAATAACTTTCTGACCAATATAAACAGCTCTTAATTGTTGGCCTGACGAGCATTGACAAGCAATGTGATCGGTCTAGTTGCTTGGACGAGGGACATGTTACAGATTCAGTAAGGCTGTAGTGTGCCCCAGCCTTAGTGTACAGTTACTCTGTTCCATCTACCCCCTGACAGATACATAGTGATATATTCTGCAGATTATTACATTACTGACCTCTCTAGAGATCTGCAGAACATTGCTCTGTTCCATCTACCCCTTGACAGATGCATAGTGATATATTCTGCAGATTATTACATTACTGACCTCTCTAGAGATCTGGAGAACATTGCTCTGTTCCATCTACCACCTGATAGATATTGAGGTATACTGCAGATTATTACATTACTGACCCAGATGGAGCGTGTTTGATTTGGACACATGGCCTGAATGTGCGGAGTTTCGAAAGATTATATTAGAGGGCGGGGCTAGTGCAGTGCAATATGGTACATTTACATCAATTAGACAAGTGCCGAGCGCTCTGTTTAACTAAAACTGTATGTTCAGCGGAGTATTTCATAGAGCAAGAATAGCTATAAAACAATATTTAATTTTCCAAACTCCATCTAACGTAAATCATTTTTTGCATGGATTCATACCTTCTATTCCCCCACTCTCTTTACTCGGTTAATTAACTCTGTTAATTGCAGTTTATGATTTATACTCTGTAATGGTTTTGAATTGTTAAATAAATATTAATTACATATAGGATAAAAAAAACAAACACAATTTGTTTCTACCACTTTCCACCTGACCTCCTGCAGGTTTTATGGGAACACTGTTCCTGCCAGTAATAATATACAGGAACTGTATTCCATTCTGTTACTTGTACCACGTCACCCTGGTTTGATACAATAACATATAGACAATCCTGGTAGTTGTGTCAGGATTAGTAGTTCAGACAGAGCATGTTATGCCGGTATCCTATGCCTTTTATTTTCACATATTTGCCCGTTTTTCTGAATATACGATGACAGTATCTGTGGGGGTGACAGCATTTACATTGTGTGATTAGAGAATCTGGGTGAACGTGTCCCCATCACTAATATAGAGGGAAGGTTGGGTGACAACTGCGGTGGGGGGCCTAATGAGGCGATTTGTGTCATTTGGTCCCGCCCCCCTGCTCAGAAGTTCCTTGGTAGACCTTTCCACAGAACATTGGTTTCAGGTGAATTAACTTTTACCTTACAATGTGTCTCTATTATGGAGTACTATCTGCTGGCAGCCATTTTTCTGGAGTCCGAAATGCTCTGAAGGCGCACCTCCACCACTGAATATCTGTGTATATATATGCGCTCTTCTCCGCTCATCTAGACTAGCAGCCAGGCAAGCAGACATAATACTGATAACATAGGGAATGATGTCTTTAAGGCTTCACAGAATAGATGGGACATACAGTATGCTGTCACATGTTATATCGATGGACTATCTGCCTATGGATAATTTACAGAACTGTCTGTATTTTTCCCTACAACTATTTCACCACTTTATGCAATTTTGTATAAGACGCGGGTGCCTATTTATTACGCACTTGCCCACTCTCCCGAATTCCTGGACTCCCATCGATGGGACCTCGTGGCGTGAATCTTGGTGAAACGTGTCATTTTGGCCCCATGGCCTGCGACAAAATGATGCAATTGCATCATAGCGTCACACGGAGCATAGAGAGAGAGAGAGGGAGATAAATAGAGATATAGATTGGTAGATATTAATAATATATTTTATACATTTATTTATTTACTGTGCTGAATGGCAACATCATTATTTATTTGTTTTCTAAACATTTTAAATATTTTATTTTGTTTGTTTATAGTAGAACTGTGCCCATCACACATGTGTGACCTCCTCCTACAGTATCGCTGCAATAGAACATCTAAGTTATCCTGATTACAGTAAATACAGACCATGGTGATTTATCTCAAAACTAAGTTTCCAATTTAAAAATAAGTCTAACGTTACTTTCTTGGTTCCTGTTATTTCAGGGAGGTTTTATAACTCTTAGGCCCACTGCATTCATAAATCACTGCTGAGTAACATTACTCCCATTGCCATGGACCACAGAACACCCACATCCAGTACAGAGAGAGTTAAACACACATCTATAATAGTACCATTAAATGTAAGCGTTGGACTTAATAACTGCCGTAATGTGTCTCATTGGCCGCAGTGTGTAATTACTTGCGCCATTGTCAGACTATCAGCGCTGTTTGTAACCACAGGATTATTACAGGTCAACAAACACTTCCCTTTCACAGGGTAAAGGCTCCGGCCGTCGTCCATTAATCAACTTCCTTTATTGTTGTATTTGGGAAAGAGATGAACCGCGGCTGCTTGTTGATGGGAAGAGCTGTAGATCTCTGGTGTCAGAGGCTAATATTACTCTGGCTTCCGTCTGCATTTTTTTACTTCCGATTTTTGGCTGAACAAAATGCACCCACACGTTACTGTATGTAAATAGGAGGATAACTATGTGCTGCAGAGCATCGCTCTGTCTGCAGAAACCAACGTTAAGTAACGTTACGATAAAGTCTACATTTCAGGCTTCAGCAGTTGATACATTGTGAGGTGATACAATGCTCAGGGGATTCTTCCTGTGCCCCCTTCCCAAGGACAATACTGGTATGTGGGGTGCCCGGGTTACGCCAGGGAATCGGTGGTAATTCAAAGTGTGACCAAAACTAACTTTTTTCACCACTTTCCTTACATTACAAAATGTTAAAATTACACCAAGTAACATAAAGTACTTCTGGACACAAAGAGGATAAAGACCCCTGGAGTAAAGGAGTAACTCATAATTTAACTTGTATATCAATAATACATGTACAGGGAAAAAGAAAAATTCAGCATTGCTTGTTGGAAATGATGGTGCAAAAAATTCCGGTAGGAAACAGCTGTGCAGCCATCTTATTAATATGGGGGGTAGGGGGCTGTAATAACAAAGAACTTTAGCTATCAACAAATTGGGGATATCAAGCTGCTAATGTGAATTGCCCTTGAGCTGACCCTGAGTAAATCACACCCCCCAACTGTCCTGATTTAGGCGTCCTCAATGCTGTGTGTACCAGCGACAGGTGCATGCGGCATTAGAGGGGTGTTTTTAGAGAAGGGAAAAGGGCCGGGGAAGGCCCAGATATTCCAAAGTACAGGTAACCAGCCTGGGGCCGTGGCATGCATGTAATGTGCTGTGACCACACCCCAGGTGACGTGACCACACCCCTGTGTGATGTGACCATGCCCCTGTTTAATATGACCACACCTCTGTGTGATGTGACCACGCCCCTGTTTAATATGACCACACCCCTGTGTGACGTGACCATGCCCCTGTTTAATATGACCACACCTCTGTGTGATGTGACCACGCCCCTGTTTAATATGACCACGCCTTTGTGTGATGTGACCACACCCCCTTTGTGTGCTCACTCTGTCCCAAACCTCCATTCACAATTGTTCACAAAGGATGGGAGGTTGGTTACATTAGTTCCTAGTGAGATGAGTTTACATTGTTTTATATGTTTGTCCTACAGAATGGCTGCCTACAATGTGATATTAGTAACATATTCTAAATGTATTGAATAAAGGAATTGACCCCTGATTACTGAATGACTCATAGATGAATCACTGAGTGTTTCCTATACTGTGCTGAGTGGTGAGAATGCTGTATTTATGTACAGATCGCAAGACAGCTGCTGAATACAAATAAGGGTCATTAATATTATATATTATACCTTCAGTCAGTCAGTGAACTATCCTTATTCAAAGTTTGAAAACATATGTCTTCCACAATGTATAGCTCTAAATGTCATGTGACATCAGTAGGCGGGGCCTGTTTATTGAGCACTGATGAGCTCTATAGACTTTGGCAAAATATACCTTAAATAAGCCCCAATGGCACATATCCTTCAAAGTGGCGTAAGCAGAAAGAGGTGCTATTACTAGTCCCAGGGTATAATCCTTTACGATTGGCTAAATCTGCAATGGGCTGTGGCCAGTTTGGTGAGGGGTGTGGTCAGTCCTTAGATGGGTGTGGGTAGCGCTTAACTAGTCTGGCCTCCAACCACCTCAGGCATAGTTGCCTAATCTCCTGGAGTGTCTACAGACTCACGAATTTCGGGGAGTTCTCCTGGACCCCTGGGAGAGCCAATCTTTTTACCGAATCCCGCCCACTTCTCTAGTGAATTGGGAGGGATGGGGACCTCAATGACGTGATTTGCTTCATTTGGACCCATCTACAAAATGACGCGACTTTTGGCACCAAGCCGCCCTGCACTTTACGCTTGAACTCCCCTATGGGATCTCCTAGAAAGAAGGTTTTTAAAGTAGGCAAATGTGCCTCAGGTCTGTAGGAGTTGCTACATTGTGTATGGATTGGGGTCCTGCAGCCTGCAGGGATTTCCCTGTTGTCTTAGTGGCCTAGTCTATCACTGACATTAGGACTATTCCCTTCTTTAATATAATTCAATTCAACCGTTCTTTTTTTTTCTCTTAAAGTACTGCTTATTTATGTGTTAAATAATATGTGTCACTATTGTGCGTGTGAATATTATTATTACATTGCTAATTTTGCACTTAAAATGTCCTCTTCTGTCCTATGGAAAGAATGGTCAAAGCCCTGACCTCTTGCACCTCCAACCACGTGGCCAATAAACCGGGAGGAACACTCCTCTCCCCCGAATAAGATATCTCTCCACCCCTTTTGAAGATTGTTTAAATATCTCATCTCACAACACAAGTGGGCACAATACGAAACGCCAAATTCAGCCAGCCACTCCCATCGGAAGATGCAGTTTTGCACCACCTGTCGTAAGCCGCCATCTTGACACACTAATCTACGCACTTCCTGTTTGTCACTTCCCATACAGCTGAGCGCATTGACGCAACTGTAGTTGTATAGCGTCCACAATGTTATTTTTGATACATGCTAACATTTCTGCATCTTCGTAAACTACCTGTATCATTTCCCTTACTATGAACTTTATTACGTAACAAAGACGGTGATAAATACGATAGAAAAACGGGAAGATCTGTCATGGGTGCAGACATATCTATCCGACACAGGACAGCGCAGTCACAATCCGCATAGCAGCCACTCAGCAACCTGCCTGCAGATAACTGGCTTTATAACAGGAAAATCCTCACAGGTATTTTTTCTAAGGTATTTAATGATAATGGAATCTAAGTGCAATTTCTTTACATATCCAAGCGCAAGGTCATTGCCTGACTGGCTGCAATCCGTACAGAACCTCTCAGTATGATGTGATTCTCCCGGCTTCCAGACTTTGTCCAATCTTGACAGATTGATGTGGAACAAATCCTGTTTGGTTGTAATACAGTGATACGAAAGAAGATGGATTTACTAAAGGTGCCACTCACAGGACTGTAATAAGTTCCTGCGTGGGATTCTGGGAAAGTATTTGCTGTGTAAGAAAAACATTTTATTTATTTTTTATTTGAAGGTAAAAAGGTCCCGTAATAGTCACCCTAATGTAAATAATCAGAACAAAATGCAAGAAGGAAAATTACTAAAAATTGATTTTCTTATCCTCCTAATCTGCGCAGGATACGCACAGTTACACCATAAAATGTTTCAAAATTAAAAATGCATTTTCAAGTTCAGTGTATCAATTCTTTTTTTTAATGATGCATATAATTACTGTTCCCCTTTTTATTGCAATCACAGTTTACTGCTTAATAAAATTAGGAAATTAGCGAAAAGTATTCCTATATCTTTGAGAATCTGGATATCGCAGCCGCCTGTTACCTTCTGACTATTACTTTTATGTAAGTTCTGTTGACATTTTCCAATGCTGTATGAGATCCAGGGAGGAACGGATCTTACCGCAGCCTGAAACATAAAGATGATGCGTTACTCATTAAAGTATGTTTCACATTGGGTTAAATAGGATAACAGTAATTGGAAGGTTTATATTAATGTAAGGCTATATTAGCTTGCTGGGCACAATTTATTTATATCTTAAGGGGGCACAACTTTATTCTTTATCACTAAGTAGGACACAAAACATTATTATATTACTTAAGGGGCCTATTTTTTCCCCCTGGGTGCGGGGGGTTGGGGGGTTAGTTAGGGGGTGAACGTTCGTTCTGTAAGCCCCTTCCCAGAGGAACGGGACTGATGCTAATTAACACACATTTATTTTCACATGCTAACAGGTAACATGGTTCTAATCACCAGCGGTCTGAGCTAACTCATCTCTCACAACCGACTCTTCTTTGTGGGGTTTTTCCTGCTGGTTTTCTGGCAGTTGCCACTGTCTGTAAATTATTGTATTCTGCTGGAGGTATACTGACCATATAAGGATATGTGAGGCTATATGGAGGTATACTGGCCTTATAGAGCTCATATGGAGGTATATTAGCCGTATAGGGATATGTGAGACTATATGGAGGTATACTGGCCTTATAGAGCTTGTATAGAGGTATACTGACCACATAGGGATATGTGAGGCTATATGGAGGTATACTGGCCATATAGAGCTTATATAGAGGTATACTGACCATATAGGGATATGTGAGGCTATATGGAGGTATACTGGCCATATAGAGCTTATATGGAGGTATACTAGCTGTATAGGAAATGTGAGGCTATATGGAGGTATACTGGCCATATAGAGCTTATATGGAGGTATACTGGCCATATAGGGATATGTGAGGCTATATGGAGGTATACTGGCCATATAGATCTTATATGGAGGTATACTGGCCATATAGGGATATGTGAATCTATATGTAGGTATATTGGCCATATAGAGCTATATGGAGGTATACTGGCCATATAGGGATATGTGAGGTTATATGGAGGTATACTGGCCATATAGGGATATGTGAGGCTATATGGAGGTATACTGGCCATATAGGGATATGTGAGGCTATATGGAGGTATACTGGCCATATAAGGATATGTGAGACTATATGGAGGTATACTGGCCCTATAGGCATATGTGAGGTTATATGGAGGTATACTGGCCATATAGGGATATGTGAATCTATATGTAGGTATATTGGCCATATAGAGCTATATGGAGGTATACTGGCCATATAGGGATATGTGAATCTATATGTAGGTATATTGGCCATATAGAGCTATATGGAGGTATACTGGCCATATAGGGATATGTGAATCTATATGTAGGTATATTGGCCATATAGAGCTATATGGCGGTATACTGGCCATATAGGGATATGTGAATCTATATGTAGGTATATTGGCCATATAGAGCTATATGGCGGTATACTGGCCATATAGGGATATGTGAATCTATATGTAGGTATATTGGCCATATAGAGCTATATGGAGGTATACTGGCTGTATAGGGATATGTGAGGATATATGGAGGTATACTGGCAATTTTCTATTTTTTGTATGCAGGGAAACACTAGCTGCTATTATGTATCATACAAATACTGGCGACTTTATCTCTACACTGCGATTTTACAGTCTGACTAGGACACGCCCCTCCCAACTCTAAGTCTTCCGGATTTACAGTTAACTCTAAATGAGACCCTAAATATTTACAGTTTCTCTGTAGAACCATAGCGCCCATGCTAAGTGCTGCAATATGTGCGTCTTTTATCTATGAATGTACTGATCTGGTCAGTGTTCTGGTTATATCTAAAGGTTCCATTCCAGACAGATCATTTTCCAACACTGAACCAAATCCCACAATTATCTGCACACCGGCCTCTGTCAGCTGTCGCTGCGCCACGTGCCAGTCATTAGAGGCCCACGTGATCCTGGCAGCGGACGCTCCTCTCGGAGCCTTCACATCGCCAACGTCATCCAGGACCAATGAGCTCAGTGTCCTGGAGATACCAAGAGATTAAGCGGGTAACCCCTGAGGCTGCAGAGGGGTCTGTGTGCAGGAAGTGGACTTCTCCTGCATTTATCTACTGTTCCCATAGAACTCTCTGCGATGTTAGTAAGCTCAGGATGGCGTTAACTTACCTGCTCCAATGGGGTCCTAAATCAAATGATCCCCCGCCGGGTGAAATCTTATGCACATGACCATTTTGCATTCTGCATTAACCTGCAGCGTTAGGCTGCGACTGAAGAGGAAACGCAGTTTGTGTAGGAGGGGGGTCTTTGGGTTCCCTGAGTAGCCCTGGCATAGTAAATAGCAGCGGTACTGCCTTGTGTACCTCTGGGATTTGCAGCTATACATAATGATGGTGGCTCAGTGGTTAGCACTTCTGCCTCACAGCGCTGGGGTCATGAGTTTAATTCCCAACCATGGCCTTATCTGTGAGGAGTTTGTATGTTCTCCCCATGTTTGTGTGGGTTTCCCCCGGCTTCTCCGGTTTCCTCCCACACTCCAAAAACATACTAATAGGTTAATTGGTTGCTAACAAAATTGACCCTAGTCTGTCTGTCTGTGTGTGTGTTTGTGTGTGTGTGTGTGTGTGTGTGTGAATTAGGGAGTTTAGACTGTAAGCTCCAATGGGGCAGGGACTGATGTGAGTGAGTTCTCTGTACAGCGCTGCGGAATTAGTGGCGCTATATAAATAAATGATGATGATGATGATGATACCACTGCATAATAGTAACTAGACCCCTAAGTAAAATAATTTATTCAGTGCTGTTTTACTTTAGGGTTTACTAATTACACTCTGATCAAACTTGATGGAACTTACCTTCTGTTCCTGGTTTAGTACAAGGTAAGGTAGGTTACTGTAGGTTACTGAGCATTAGAACACAGTGCACTTGATGTAACTCTTCTTAATAAATCCAAATTGAGAGGACAGGTGGGCTGGGTATTCACAGAGCCCATTACAAGCCCTCGTTCTGTCCTTCATACTCCTCCAGTCTCCATAAAAGTGGCTAATTAGTATCCTGACCACTCAATTAATTAGGCAGAGCATTTCATTATGACAGAGTACATTATCTGCAGTAACCCACTGGACGGTAACGTCAGGTTCTGTTCAGTAACAATTTGATTTGAGAGGGTTTATTGAGCAGAAAAGACATATGATAAGATGAACCTAATCAGCGAGACGAGCTCAGAGATATTGGCGCGTCGCCGGCCGGGGACTGTGGTTATAAAGAGATGGAGACTGATCAAATTCATTCATGTTACTGAGCCAATGTATAAATGGCAAATTAATACCAGGGACATGGGAAAGGGATCTAAAATAAGATGTAGTGTTTATGTCATAACTTCCACAGAGCAAATAAATTGGAAAGAACCGTTCCCGAGGGTCGTGGAAGCCAGGCAGAAGTGAGATATAGGGGCACTGCTGACCTCTCCCAATTAACATCATGCTGGGGAGCCCCAGATATTTCTAGATGGTGTTTGGGGGCCAGCCATGCCCAGGCAATCTGATAGTATAGTTGCCTATTTGGGTGGGGCCATTCTGTACTGGACTTCCTGGTAGTTGTAGAAATAGGTTGCAGCTAAATAGTCATACACTATATATAATATATATATACTACTGTATATGGAGAAAAGTATTCAGATGCTTGACCATTACACCAACAGGGACTGTAATGACGCTGAATTCAAATACATATACTTTAATATGGAGATGGTCCCCCTTTTGCAGTGATAACAGCTTCCACTCTTCTTGGACGGCTTTCCACCAGATGTTGGAGTGTTTCTGCGGGAATTTTACGCAGCATGTGTTGACCCCGCTCTGTGATTTTACGTGGTCTTCTGCTTCGTGGCTGAGTTACTGTTGTTCCTAAATGCTTTCACTTTGTAATAATATCACATACAGTTGACCGTGGAATATCCAGCAGGGATGGAGTTTCACGAACCGTCTCATTGCAAAGGTGACATCTATCACAGTACCACAGTATCACACATCCTATCACAGTACCACAGTATCACACATCCTATCACAGTACCACAGTATCACACATCCTATCACAGTACCACAGTATCACACATCCTATCACAGTACCACAGTATCACATATCCTATCACAGTACCACAGTATCACACATCCTATCACAGTATCACACATCCTATCACAGTACCACGCTTGAAGTCACTGAGCTCTTCATTCAGAACGACCCATTTTGTATCACAAACATTTGCAAATGGAGACTGCATGGCTGGTGCTGGATTTTATACATCTCTGGCAACTGGTCTGATTGAAACACCACAATAATTAACAGGCGTGGCAAAATACTTTTGTTCATATAGTGTATATATATTTATATAGTTACAGAATGCTGTATTTTTTTATGCTTTTCTGAGAATATATTTATGAACAAAGTGATTACAATTGAAATTCACTGGAGTCAGATGCTACCCAAAACATCCTTTGGAGCAGGGCACGCTGCTAGAAGGGTACCCCATAGATAGTCCCTCATGTCATCCTAAAAACAACATAGAGGCCATTTATGAAACTGCAGCTCTGTAATGCCATTTTCTCATATTCTACACAATTGTGCCCAATTATATCACCATCATTTATTTATCTATCGGCCCCAATTCCGCAGCGCTGGACAGAGAATATTTGTCACTCACACCAGTCTCTGCCCCATTAGGGGGACAATCTAAGTTCCCCAACACACACAAACTAGGGCTTATTTTGTCAGAGCACCTGGAGGAAACCCAGACAAACTCCACACAGATAAGGTCCTTGTTGGGAATCGAACTCGGGACCCCAGCGATGTGAGGCAGAAACCCCTGAGCCACTGTGAATTAGAGGGGTAAGTACAATGCTTAGTGCCTGAAGATGTGGCAAAATGTTGGTTCTTCTGATGGTAGGAGCTGAAATGGACCTTTCTTTCCTAACTGCGGGTTGGGTTCAGGTAAGGGCCCCATTCTATACCCACATGCAAGAGCATATTTCATGGCGATTGCACATTACGGTTGTCAGGTGGCCACTGGGATGCCAATAATATAGCTGGAAAAAGCAATTTTGTGTGTTAAAATGTACCAAGGGACAAAAGCAATAAAGACAAACAGTGTAATGTAACATTAGTCCAAAGTGACATGCACCCCAGTAATGTCTATGCCTGGGACCTTCTCACCCAGCAGTGAATTATTCATCAGCAAGTATTATTTATAGCAGCGGAGGGGGTGGAGCTTAGTGTAATTGGTAATGAATTAGCTGTGACAAGCCCTGCCCCTTCGTGGGTGGTGCACTCAGCCCTGATGATAATCCCTTCCTCTATGTGGTCAAAAAACATGTTATACCGTAGCTGAAAATTGTCCCTAATTTCCTGGAAATGTCTCTATTTTTACTATTGACCAAGTGTACATCATACTTCTTTCTATTTCTGTATACTGGGTGTATATATTGTTGTGAATTATCTATTATTCTTATTTGCATTTCATAACTTAATACAAGAGATGAGTGAAATGTTTACAAATTACTTGCAGCACTTACCTCATTCTGAATTGTGGCCTAGAATATTACAGCTTTCTCCTACAAATTCTCGCTACCATTTTTGTTCTACCCGGATTTCTCCCTATCTTTGTTTAGGCCCAGAATTCTCCCTATTGTTTTTTTGTGCCTGGAATTCTCCCTATCATTATTATTCTGTCCTGGCATTTTCTTTATTATACCCCAACCCCACCGCACAACAGAATAACTCGCCACCGCACCTCTATTTATAGACCATAGACATCGCAGTATGGTGATTCAATGGACTGGTGACACAAAGGCAAAACACAAAGATTATCGCCAGCACTTGGGTTCCTGGTGAATCAGCATTTTCTGTCACAAAACACACTTATATCCACTGTATATATGCTGAATAAGAATGACATTATGTGCAATATGGTGGATGAGCAGCAGATGAGGATCCCTGGAAATGATTATATACTGCTGGTAAATCTGATATACTCATTCTCATACACTGTACAGAGAGTTTCTTATTTTATCCTGATATTATACGATTAATGTCCTGTGCTCTGACATCTCCCCTTCCACTGTGACCTTAGATATGACATGTGCTGCTCTGCTTCCCCTCACTCCATATGTAACTGGTCCTCTGACAAGTGCCACCATTAACACTCCGGCACCTGGTCCGCAGAACAGGTTACCGGCTGCTCCATCACTGTGATTTACTCCTGTGCTCTCCAGCTAATAATTCACTATAAATGGCAGCAGCTCACACAGCCCAGCGGGGTCTCTGATTGTTGCTTTATATCCACCTCCTCTGTTTATTTAGCTCTGGTTAATGGAGGGCACAGCAATGAGGGAGGGGGGGTCACTGAGGTAATTGATGTTGGAGAAGATCCAGGCTCCAGACAATTAACATGGAAGCTTTGGCCTTCAAGCGCATCATAGAGTCTCCGTGGATAGTATTAGCAGACAGGTTTCTGTGCTATCGGCTCCGTAGTAGTGTCGGTAACGAACCCAAAATCTTTACTTCCACCTCATGTTTTAAGAATTAAATGTGCAAAATAGACCACATGTGTTTGGCATATAGACTCTCTAGAAGAATGTATATAACGTACATAACACTTATCCCGTTGCTTGACATCCTGATTCTGGCGAGACATCCCGATTCACGGGCTACAAAATGCGTAGGACTTAAACCAAAGTGGGTGGAGTTTACCTCAAAGTGTGCTTTTCTAGGTGAAGTTTAGTCGGAATGGGAGTGGGGTTGTTTTGTCCTAATTTGTGATTCTATATATTGGGAGGTATGGTACTGAGTCACCTATCTACGGGTTGCCCCCAATGGCGCATCGGTGCCAGCATTATCAGGATTGAATAGAGTAATGCTAAAACCAATTTGAGCTACTTATTGGAGGGGGACGGCTGTAGATAGAGGACTCCTCCCCACGTAGATGCCAGAGAGCAGAGAGCGCTCATGTTCCGCTGATATATTTCTAGAGTTCCATCTTTACTGTGACGTTCCGCCCAATGACATTTAGCACTAGATTTGGAAGGTTGCATTTCCCTGTATTTATATTCTGTGAATAGAACAAGGAAAGTGACTTTCAGTTCATGTTGCTGTGTGATGTGATTGGGGGAGAACTGGGAACACTCTTGGCCAAATATCACCTGAGAAATATGCAAAATTTCACAGCCAAATACGAGAATATTTGAGAACTGTTTTGAAATTGTTGCTCATCCCTACAAGAGAGGTACATGCTATATACACCCTACTACAGACGGTATACAGAGAACAGCTGTAGGTAGAATAGGGATAATATGTGCTATATCCCCTGATCAGCCACAACAATAAAACCACTGACAAGTAAAATGAATAACATTGATCATCTCATTACAATGGCGCCTGACAAGGGGTGGGATATATTAGGCAGAAAGTGAACAGTCAGTTCTTGAAGTTGATGTGTTGGAAGCAGGAAAAATGGGAAAGCCTAAGGATCTGATCGACTTTGACAAGGACAAAATTGTGATAGCTAGATGACTGGGTCAGAGCATCTCCAAAATGGTCCAAGAAAAGACAACCAGTGAACTGGCGACAGGGTCATGGGCGCCCAAGGCTCATTGATGCATGTGGGAAGCTAAGGATAGCTCGTGTGGTCCAATCCCACAGGACTGCTACAGTAGCACAAATTGCTGAAAAAGTTAATGCTGGCTATGATAGAAAGGAGGTGTCAGCTTGCTGCATAGCCACAGACCAGTCAGGGTGCCCATGCTGACCCCTGTCCACTGCCATCGTGTGGATGGCAGGGTCCATGTGCGTTGATTGCTTGGGGAAGAGATGGCACCAGGATGCACTATGGAAAGAGGGCAAGCTGGCAGAGGCAGTGTGATGATCTGGGCAATGTTCTGATGGGAAACCTTCAGTCCGGCATTCATGTAGATGTTACTTTGACACTTAACCACCTACCTAAACATTGTTGCAGACCAAGTACAACGCTTCATGGTAGTGGTGTTCCCTAATGGCAGTGGCCTCTTTCAGCAGGATAATGCGTCCTGCAACACTGCAAAAATGTTCAGAAATGGTTTGAGGAACATGACAAAGAGATCAAGGTGTTGACTTGATCTCCAAATTCCCCAGATCTCAATTTTATCTTTTTATCATATTCCTAAAGCACTATGACAGGAGATATCTTTTTGTGTTATTAGAATACCTGCTCCATCTTTCTCCTACCTCGTCTCATGTGGAGCCAGCAGATAGGAAGACGTATATATAAAGTAGAAAAATAATTAGAAAAGCAATGATATCAGAAACCAGTCGCAAGCTGGATATATAGGTGGACTTTATACACTTGAAGCTCCTGTTCCCCAGGGGATTAGAGATGTTGTCTCCCGCTGGGGCTTATTCACTGTACATCCTCTGGTCCTTACGGAGGTCCTCACATAGTGAGAGCAGGAGTGAAAAAAGTCAGTCTGTTTTCCACTTTTCTCCATCCCCAGTACCTTCTCTGGTTCCGTACCTTCTCTAGTCCCGTACCTTCTCTGGTTCCGTACCTTCTCTGGTCCCATACTTCTCTGGTCCCGTACCTTCTCTGGTCCCATACTTCTCTGGTCCCGTACCTTCTCTGGTCCTGTACCTTCTCTGGTCCCGTACCTTCTCTGGTCCCATACTTCTCTGGTCCCGTACCTTCTCTGGTCCCATACTTCTCTGGTCCCGTACCTTCTCTGGTCCTGTACCTTCTCTGGTCCCGTACCTTCTCTGGTCCCGTACCTTCTCTGGTCCCGTACCTTCTCTGGAGCTCCTCACACAGATTGAGTAATTGTCGGCTTCCTGCAGCAGATATGTGAGGAGTGTAGTAAATTACAGCGGAATTAGAACAGAGGCATTCACTGATAATCTTCTGGTCCTACTATTGTTCATGGAGCTCCTTACATACAGACAGCAGGAGGAAGCACCTGGTGATAGAAGTCACTGCATTCTTCCTCCTGTAGCTATGTGAGGAACATGCTATCTTACAGTAGAATGAGAAGATAGCTGAACTTTTCTCCATCCCCATTATCTTCTCTGGTCCTGCAATCCTTAAGTAGCTCTTCACACAGTCAAAGCAAATAGCAAAAAGTACCAAAGTGGGCTTCCTGCTAACTGAAGAACTCAATGTCTGACAGTGGATTTGGTAAGGACACATAGTAGGGAGATTAACTTTTTTTCCTCCTATGTACCATTGTCATGAAAGGAGCTCCTCACATTGTAACAGCAGTAATAAGCACATGGTGACACTTGTCACGCTTACTGTAGGAAGACAAGGGTGACTGTCACCAGATAAAGGCATAGCAAGGGGTGAGAAGATGCAGGAAAAGCCCTCAGGCAGCACTGGAGACAGGAACAGCCCCTGCTACTGGAACAGCCACTGCTCTCAAAATTATTGTGCCTCCCACCTCTCTGGGGCCTCACACCTCTGTTTCCAGCATGTCGGCGATTACTGCACTCACACTTGGCAGCTCTGTGCTTCCAACCTCCTTCTTACGTCTTCTTACCGTCAATGTTCCCCTTTGGGTGTCTGTCTTCAGCAGATTCCTGCCGTCCAGTTGCATGCAGTAAATAATGGGATTTGAAGCAGAGGTGAGGGACTCTGTGGTGAAACAGACCTTTCTGCAGAAGGGCAAAGTTCCCGCAACACAATCTTGTTGCTTTTGTGTCAACGATCCACACGATGCTAATCTGTACTGTATTTGTAATTAGCATTGAAACGACGACGGTCAACTCAATCTGGTGTGCAGAGTGACAGGAGTGCGCAGCCAACATGGCGAGTAGGTAATGGGATCCATTCTCAGACTGATATTAGTGCATTGTATTAGCATTCGAATTGCTCATGAAACGCATGAATTTAATATCATTAATAAAATTGGAACCTCGGCCTGGGCACAGCCCAAATAATGAGAAGAAATCAATGGGGCTGAAATTTTCCGAAAACAGGAAGGCAGAATCTGAAATAAGATATAATAAAACCCATTGCAACATATTCTCCTCTAGACCAGCAATCCGTACACTGCTCAGTTTTCATCTTTGTGGCAATGGTATTAGTGCTGCTTCTCATGCTATTAAACATTCCCATCTTTCTATCTAAATATAAGGGGCCTGATTCATTAAGGAGAGCAAAGCAAAAAAAGGAGTAAATTTGCCCCTGGACCAACCATGTTACAATGCAAGGGGTGCAAATAAGTTTATTATTTTGCATGTAAGGAAAATACTGGCTGCTTTTTCATGTAGCGCACGGACATTTAAAGTTGATCTAGGACATGTCCTATTCCAACTATAAATCTGTCCCTACATTTTAAATCTCCCCCCCCCCCCAATGCAATATGGTTTTGCCAAGATGCAAATGTACTCCTTTTGTTTTGCTTTGCTCTCCTTAATGACTCAGGCCCAAGTTGATTATAAATGTGCATGCAAGAAATAGGTATATCCATGGTAGTGCCTCTTAACTCCATAAACCACCAACAGCTCATGTTTTCAGGATTTCTTAAATCATGCACAGGTGCCTTCATCATCATCATCATCATCATCATCATCAACACTTATTTATATAGCGCCAGCAAATTCCGTAGCGCTTTACAATTGGGAACAAACATTAATAAGACAATACTGGGTAATACATACAGACAGAGAGGTAAGAGAACCCTGCTTGCAAGCTTACAATCTATGGGACAATGGTAGTTTGATACACAAGGGCATGTGCTACATCATATTACACATTGGACCAGCTAGAATGCAAAGGTAAAAAGTATTGAGTGGAATGTGTGATCAGTCACACAGCAATGTTGGTCAGAGGGTTGTTGTCTTGTGTTAGTTGTGTAGTTGAGGGTGGTAATAAGGTAACCTATGGAGATTAAGATGAACGTTGAGGAATATTATAAGCTTGCCTGAAGAGGTGGGTTTTCAGAGAATGCTTGAATGTTTGTAGACCAAAAGAATAGTCTTATTTTGCGAGGGAGTGAATTCCACAGAGTGGGTGCAGCCCGAAAAAAGTCTTGTAACTGGGAATGGGAGGATGTGATGAGAGTGGAAGAGAGACGCAGATCTTGTGCAGAACTGAGGAGTCGAGTTAGGAGATATTTCGAGACAAGTGAGGAGATGTATGTCGATGCAATTTTGTTGACGGCCTTGTATGTTAGTAGAAGAATATTGGATTTGTTGAAATACAGGCAACCAATGTAGAGACTGACAGAGTGACTCAGCAGAGGAAGAACGGTTTGCAAGGAAAATCAATCTAGCTGCTTTGTGCAAAATAGATTGTAGGGGTTCAAGTCTGACTTTAGGAAGACCAGTAAGGAGGGAATTGCAGTAGTCGATGCGGGAGATGATGAGTGCATGAATTAAGGTTTTTGCGGTGTCTTGTGTCAGATATGTATGTATTCTGGAAATGTACACCTAGTATGTAACATGATTTAGATATAGAGTTGATGTGGGGAATAAATGATAGTTGTGAGTCAAGGATTCGTCCAATCCTCTGGGTCAGTACTTATCCTATCAGTTTCTACAGCCAGAAATGCTCCTAACATGAGCTGCCGAGGGTGCGTGAGAACTGGAGTTAAGAAACACTGATGTAGGGAACATAACGATGCACAATACATGGTTATACCTGTGGCAGGTCGGCCACACATCTATCGGTGAGTCAGGTATTGCTGTCAAAAGTTTGCCATAAAGTTGCAGAGACTAATTTAAAACTTTCTTCCATCTGCTGTCCTCACAGAGCTCTTGTAATAACCACATGCTGTGCAGATCCTCCAGCTTCCTACCTCCCGTGCAGTGGGCAGAAGCCGGGGGCTGATCGTACTTTGGGAAAGTGAGGAAAATCAGCAGATGTCTTGTTTGCCCCCTGGGACAGCACAGAAAATCTGCGGCCTCAGAGAAGAGCCAGGCTGGGCAGGTCGGACGTCAGCAGTGATGGATCACCCTACCAGTCCTGTGTGCTTACACCTGGAAAACGCCGCTCTAACCCCTGAAGGAATCACTTCACCAACATGTTTCTCCTGCTCTCTGTTGTTCTTTTGCTTTGTCGAACAAACACAAATAGCAGAGGACAAAAATGTAAAATATGTATATTAGGAAACAGAGGCTAAAAATACGGAGCCGTCTGTTGGTTGGACCGTGGTTCAGTGCATCGTGCTCTTTTCCCAGGTCTCTTACGATCTCCGCTACTGTCCTCATCACAGTGTAAAAAGAAATAAACTTTCAAAAGATGTGACAATAATAACTTTTTCATGGGGCTTCAAACTTTACACTGGATAACAGCGCTGAGGCCAGAACAAGGCAGACGTTACATTTCACTTATTAATAAATTAATTATCAGTCCAGAATTGTGTTAATCTCAAATAAGATCATACTTGCCCCCAAGGGGAGCTTCAAGGGACAATTGCCAGTGGAGAGGGGGGACTGACAACGCGTCTTGTGTCATCACTGATTCGCTGCTCAATAATGAGGCTTACACCCGAAATTTGGGAGTCTCCCAGACATTCCAGAAGAGTAACATTTATCATTGCACCAGAGATCTTACCAACAGTTTGAAAGAGATCCTCCTTGTTGTGAAATTAAATATTCTGCAAAATACTCTAAAACCCCTGGATCCCTTAATGTGTTTAAATATTATTTTTCATTTCTAGTTGATAAATATTAAGCTACATAAGTCTTGTGTTGTCTGGGTACCTCCAAGGTAATTGCCCCTCTTGTGGCCCTTATCGTAAGTTGCCCTCGCAGAGGAAGTTCAGGAGTTGCCTCCTGCATGCTACACTTTCTTGAGTGTAGACCCCATTGGTTTAGAGCATGTGCGATTATCTGGGGGTGATTGCAGAGTTCAAACAACGATCCAGCTTTCAAAAACGCCCTTTTGATTACAATGTGTCAGTACTTGAACATAGGGTTTATCTAATTGGATTGAATATATTATCATTCACTTCAATCCAGGCCCCTCTGGAGCTTACAGTCTAAATTCCCTACCACAATTTGTCAGAAGCCAATCGACCTACCAGTATTGTGAGCAGGAAAAGCCACAAAAACAACATACAAACTCCACAGAGTCAAGGTCGTGGTTGTAATCGAACCGTTCAAGGCTCAAAACAAAAACATAAATCTAAAAGTAAAATTAAACATTTTTTTTCATGGCTACTTTTTTTGCGGGGGTTTATGACATTACCCACTCACACAGGCCCTCTGCCCCTGTGTCTGGGATGGGCTATATGTGTTATTCTATAGCCACTGGCACTGAAGGTGGGAAGACACTGGTAGTTAGAGGATGGCTCACCGGCCAGGCGGTGACAGTACAATAGCTCGGACATATTATGGAGCACACCATGCTGGCTATCTGACACCTTAGCTGGAAGGCCCAAGGACCAGGGGGGATTTCCTCATGGCATCGGGCAGGCCCATGACTCCGTTATACCGTCAGGAGCTTTCTGCGTTGTTGACAGGGGCCCCAGTCACCACCATTTCTACTATAGAGCAGGTCAGAAACTAATCCCCAAATAGTGCACTTGCCAATAGGACAGTAAGTCATGACAGTTGTCTATGAAGGGTCGGAACTGCCCTCCTTACACAGTAACTGGCAATAATACTCTGATTGTCTCTCTCCAAGCGGAGCTCACATCAGTTATATGGGAGAGACTTGAGGGAATAACTTCAAGCAGTGGGATTAAGGGCTTGTTTACATTGCTGTATTCTTTTCTGCATTATTAAGCACTTTGTGTGCATTTAAAATATACTTAAATGCTTGTAAAACCTGTTATAGTATTAAATAATTGATTTTTATCGAGTTGTTTCCAAGGAAGATTTAAAAAAAAAAAAAAGTCTGGTTGTAGTTTTTTTTATACACTGAGATATATTTTTTAAAGTTTTCACACTTGAAATGTATGCTTCATCTATGCTTGTATTGTCTTTAACGATGCAATGAAATAATCTAAAGTGCATTAAAAATGCATCGGTGCATTTTTATGTCAATATGACGGTTTTTAAAATGCAGTATAGGAATACGCACATAAAACATATGAGGAAAATGACTAAAATCACAGTATTTGGACAATAGTGGGTTACCAACGATACTGTCACTATACTACACTTGGGATCGTTCCTTTAGCCCATACTTAACAACTTTTGAAAAATAATTTCAGGGAGATTATGCAAATTAAAACCATATCAGCGGTCAGCGAAGGTGGGCGTGTCCCGCTAATCCAAGGAGTGTCTAGCTGCTCCCGTGGGCATGTCTTGTAACGCCCAGGTAAGTGTCCAGCACCACCAGGTGGAAACTGGAGTACTGTGTGGCATGCCACCAGAAGCTGTATACTGTATCAGGGCTGAAGATTATTTTTATTTTACTGTAAAAATTTATTATAATGTCGGCCATAACCAAACAGCCAGGCCGTGAAATTACCGCTGCACTACTTGATAAATAATTAGGGCGCCTTTGCAGAAGCACTGAAGCCCAATAACTTGGGAAGGGTGCAAGGGGGAGAGAGGGAGGTGGAGAGGGAGAAAGAGAGAGATGGGTGAAGGCGGGAAAGGGATGGGGGAGAGGGAGAGGACTCAATGTAGCAGTAAAGTTCAGATCTGCAGGAGATTTTTTTCATCTCTGCATTTTACACTTCTAGAATAACTGCTTGATCTGTCTCCTCTCTTTACAAGCAGTGCCACAGGATGTAGTGAGGGGTACAGGAGACAAGTAATGATTTCTGGAAAAATTGGGGAGAATAATAATACAAATCATTTTCTATCAGCTAGAAATGCTCAAAAAATGTTTAAATGGTTCAAAATTGTTGTTGGCTGCAAAATTGACTGTGACTCAAATTTTTGGTTCCAAAGTTGCACAGTTCGTGTTCATGGTTCTCTGAGACATTTACAGTTCGCTTTCAAATTTATGTCTTTCATTTGAACACAATGTACATATATTTTTATATAATAGAAAGTATTTTGTTTCTTTTTGAGTTCGACCTGAGAACTGTGTTGAGTTTCGCTGTTTCTGTTCGAGGTTCTGAAGTTCGCTTTTCAAGTTCGACGTTCGCCATTCAAAACCGATAATATATGTCAATTTAAGTTAGAACCTGGTTGCACTAATGAATGTAATATTCAATAATGGTAATAATGTTATTTAATAGAGACGGCTAAACTTTACAACTAATGATTAATAGCGGCTGTCTGCAGTTTTACTAACAAGGAATTTAATTCGGAAATAATTTGTTCATTATTTTCTGTAATTAAGCTGTCATGAAATCCGTTTCAGACATCCACTAACCAGGTGCAGTCCTGAGATTTGCTGGTTAGGAAGAGTTATTCCTATAACGGGTTGTAAAGTTTCGCCATTTATGTTCTTCCTCTTTAAAGTGTCTTCTTTTCCGGGCGTGAGCGCTGCCTCTCCGGCCTGTTAAACTTGTCAGTATCATTATCTCGCCACTGCCCTCAAAGGCGACTTGCAGGCGCTTTATATATTGTCCCCCAAATGCACGATCCAGGCTCAGCCGTGAATCAATGAGTCTCAGGTATAAAGTGGGCGCTTAGTCGGACAGAGGATTCATTTCACAGCGCTAGTGGGATTAGTTCAGTGAGTGCTACGGACGAGCAGCCGGCTTTATCTCATTCCAACATGCAGCTAGTTCAGCAGCCCTCCCTCCGCCTAATCTCTGTATCATTCTCTCCCAGTGTGCAGAGGAGGCTGTTCACATCCCCCTGTCATCTTCCTGGGAACCTTGTCACCAGCCTAATGAGTGCAATGACCCAGGCTGAGCATGGCAGCTAATACAGCATATTACCAGTCACTCCAGCCGTCGGCCTCTTCCTCGTGCTTTTCATGTATGTTTTAGCGGACTCAATTATTCCTCCACGTCCTGCCCTGCGAGTATGAAAGGTCCGGTGTCTTTTCTGAGTCTCAGGACACACTGGGGAGGTAAATATATGAAAGTCCGATTTCTGCAAGTCGCCGGATATCGGCGACTTTGCAGTGAAAATTTAAAGGGGCGATGGCTTGTAAAGGCAAGTTTGCCTTTACAAGCCATCGCCGCTTCAAATTTTAGCTGCAAAGTCACCGATTTCCAGCGACTTGCAGAAATCGGACTTTCATACATTTACCCCCAGGCCCCAGTTAGGCAGCGACTAACGGACCTTCTTTAATCAAAGAAGAATTTTCAGCTATAGCTCTTTATCAGATTGTGAATTTACTGTTTCATCGTATTAATTAAAGCTGTCAAATTATTGAGTTGTTTACACAACTTGACGTTCACAATACTTTTACAGGGAAGTGTAGTAAAACAATATAGCTGCACGAGTGATGTACATAATATACATGGGCAATGCTGTGTGCATTACTGTTAGGTGCCCACAGCTCTCCTGTTTCAAGCAGAGCTGTGTGAAGCAGGGGCAGGGTCCAGCCACCTAAATTATACAGTGCCCCAGGCTTGGAGGGGGGTTTCTAGACACTAGGAAACCCCCCCTCAGTGTTCCTATGTTCAGGTTACTGCACATTTGCATTTTGGAGCCGATTTAGATTTGGACATAAATAGTTTTGTTCATCGCAAAATATGTTACACCGCGTGTGCGAGCTCCCTGCGCCAGTATGTACAGTATTCGTCTCTTGCACTTATGGCCCCTTGTGTTTGGACCGGTGGATCAGGGGCGTTTATGTGAGAGGAGGTACAGTGGGGGCGTACAGACGGACGTTATTCACATTCGCTTGAGGTGAATCTTATTTTGGGCTACTTGTATTGTTGAAAAACTCTCCATATCAAGTGTATTTGCTCCAGAAGCATCTACACGCTAGATTTAAATTTGCATCTGTCTTAAGATGTGCGTAACTCAAAGTACAGAGGTGGAGACATAAGTCTGCCCACGCATATTTGTCTACACGCAAACTGGTAAACTTTCACATTCAACTCTAAACCACCTCCTGTATTATCAAACAAAGCCCGGTCTGTGATACTCCACATCTCTGACAATGTAGCAAAATCAGTTATGTGGACTTTCTAACATCAGCTGGATAATGGTGACATTATTGTGTTATCTACATTATCCAGAAGATACCGTAAATTCACAATTTAGAAACGAGTATGTTTATTCCTCATTATAAGTAAAGATTAGAAGACACAAAAAGCACTGAGCTACCCTTAATACTTCTAAATGTACCCCGCACTTTAATATCATGCTTTCTGATTGATTAATTAACACTGATCATCTTCCTTATAGCAGCTCGTGTCTAGTCCAATGCACAAATTAGACGGGAGATAAAAAAAACTCTGGCATTTTTGGACCATAAAATTAGATAATAATGAGATAATTTGTCTGAAATTAGCATCATTTTATCGCTGTGAAGTAATAAGTTCTGTAACTATAAATTTATGAATGGTGTCACATTTGTTCCTGAAGCATCACATGAGAATAGTAGACCTTGATCACTTTAACACTTATATTGTTCATTCTTCAATGACAGCTGATTATGCCTTTAATGTGTTTATAATTGGGGGAATTGTTGATGTTGTTTCTTTTTTAATTCGTATTCTCCAAGTGGGAGTTAAATCATTTAGAGATCACTGTTATTAATTTTTTTGGCTGTTTGATGACTGAATTACAGGAATATTGATTGTGGTTATCCACCATACTTAATAATAAGGATAATCAGGACAAATTAGCATAGGATTGGGGTCACACCATGTTGTGGGGCGAGTTCACATTCTCCGGGGATGTGCCTGGCGCTACCAAAGCACTAGGTCCCTGCAACACCCTTTCTCTCTGCCAAAAACACCCTTGAATTGCCGTGTACACCACCGACCTCTGATTACCATGGCGAGGTCCCGCTTACCAGACCTCCCAACTTCCCGCAAGTCGGACGATCATGCTGACTGGAGGGACAGTGGAACAGTTCCCTTAAATCAGGAGGGATGCTGTAAGTTTGAATCTATGTATGTATGGAAATATATATATATATTTCATTGTAGTAGTGGAAGTGGAAATTTAGAAGAGGCGGTATGAAAAATATAATGGAAATGTAAGTGAATGGTATTTAATAGTTTAATAATGAAGTTCGTAGGAGAAGTCGCGGTATGACCATATTTGCACCACACTCCCGGCATGTCCGGGAGACTCCTGAATTCTGGGCAGGACACCCGGGAGAGAAGGCTGTTCTGCCCGCTTCCTAGTGAGGTGGGGAGGATGGGAGCCTCTAATACGAGATTTGCCAGGAATCGTGTTATTTTGACCCCGCTTTTGCATCATTACGTCACTGGGAAGGACCAATATGGCGTGATTTGCCGCCCCCTGCCCCCCTCCGTCCTCACATTTCACCTCCCCTTGGTAAGTAGTGGTATGACCGCGTATATGATTTCTTCCCTCCACTGTATGTATATAGACATACTTTATATGGACAAAAGTATTTGACCACACCTGTTAATCATTGAACTGAGGTGTTACAATTAGACCCGTTGCCAGATGTGTATAAAATCAAGCACCTAGCCATGCAGTCTCCATGTGCAAACATTTGTTTTGCAAAATGGGTCGTTCTGAAGAGCTCAGTGACTTGAAGCGTGGTACTGTGATAAGATGTGTGGTACTGTGATAGGATGTGTGGTACTGTGATAGGATGTGTGGTACTGTGATAAGATGCCACCTTTGTAATAAGACGGTTTGTGAAGTTTTATCCCTGCTGGATATTCCACGGTCAACTGTAAGTGATATTATTAGAAAGTGGAAGCATTTTGAAACAGCAGCAACTGAGCCACAAAGAGAAAGACCACGTAAAATCACAGAGCGGGGTTAATGACAGCTAAGGCGTATGGTGTATAAAAGTCGCCAACGCTTTGATGATTCCATAGCTGAAGAGTTCTGAACTTCCACTGGCATTAATGTAAGCACAAAAACTGTGTGGCGGGGGCTTAATGGAATAGGATTCCCTGGCCGAGCAGCTGCATGCAGCCTCACATCACCAAGACCAATCGGATGGAGTAGTGTAAAGCACACCGACACTTGACTGTGGAGCAGTGGAAATGTGACTGTGGAGTGATGAATCACACTTCTCTGTTTGGCTGTCAGATGGGCGAGTCTGGGTTTGGTGGATGCCGGGAGAACGTTACCTGCCTGGCTGCATTATGCCAACTGTGACGTTTGGTGGAAGAGGGATAATGGTATGGGGCTGTTTTTCAGGGTTTGGGCTTGGCCCCTTATCTCCAGTGAAGGGCAATCTTAATGCTTCAGCATACCAGTCATTTTGGACAATGCTATGCTTCCAACTTTGTGGCAACAGTTTGGGGAAGGCCCTTTTCTTTTCCAACATGACTGTGCCCCAGTGCACAAAGCAAGGACTACAAAGACATGGTTTGATGAGTTTGTGTGGAAGAATTTGACTGATCCGCACAGAGCCCTGACCTCAACACCATTGAACACCTTTGGGATGAACAGGAACGGAGATTGCGAGCCAGGCCTTCTCATCCAACATCAGTGTCTGACCTCATAAATGCTCTACAGAATGAATGGGCACAAATTCCCACTGAAACACTCCAACATCTTGTGGAGCCTTCCAAGAAGAGTGGAAGCTGTTATCACTGCAAAAGGGAGACCAGCTCCATATTAAAGGATATGTATTTGTATACAATGTCATTACAGTCCCTGTTGGTGTCATGGTCAAGCGTCCGAATACTTTTGTCCATATAGTATATATACCTGTAGCATACAATACAATGTGTTTATGCCCTGTCTATCTGTGTGTAGGTAACAGATCTACTTTAATCCAGAATGTACTTTATATTCCAGTCTCCCATTTTCTCGGAATTATTTACAATCCCCAATAGGGGAAAGGGGTAAGTCTGGCTCTGTATGAACTTGTATAACTGCCTCTCTCTGAGACCTGCTGGTCATAATAATCTAGAATCTAAACTCTGTATTACAGTGAGCTTCATTACTGCAGTGTTGAAAAGGTGGACCTAAAGATGGCACTATGACAGAGAATGTCAGCTCTTGTGGCCAGTAGTAACCAGCACAGACGAAGTGAAGGACAAATCCATTACCCTTCTATATATCCTCAGGTGCAACTTTGTAGCACAAAATAGTGATAAGCGGATAAATGTGTAAAATATACCTTCCAATCAAACATGCTGTATGTTTGGATTAAATTGCTTAGTTATCAGCAATAAAATGATACCTTTGGTGCTATAGAATAAAACAGATTTGTTTTATATTGACTAAATTGATTAAATATTTATTACATTGATTAAATATGCATTTTATTAATTTCAATTTATATTGACAATTCATATGTAAAGAAGTTTTCCATAAAGTGGAGCATCATACTTTTGCATTTAGCTGCATAATTTTTATGTGTTTCTCTGGTGGAAATTGGCCTAAATGTTCCCAGTCCTGCCCCCAACCACACCACACAGAGAAATGAACTGACCGTCGTCTTTCCAGCTCTGTTCATAAACTATAAAGTCCGTAAAATCTGATTTTACAAATACAGTGTAGAACGGCGAAGCAAGAACTCGAAGATTGTATCATCGGAACTTTGTGTCTCTGCAAAACGGTTCTGCTGCAAAGCTCGAATCGCTCAAACTTACACCAGCATTTTATCCATCTCTGTTCCCTGTAATTCTGATCAGCCGGCTTCTTTATCGAGTGAACAAACCTCTGCATTTTCTTGTACTACTGAATGCGCATTTTTACATAATTTAACACTCAGCATTGAATATCCGTCCTGTATTTTTATTGTATCTTGAATCCTTTTCTGCTGTTAAATGCTTTCTCCCTCTTGTTATTGTGAAGCAGTTTGTAGAAATCCTTGAAATCCGTGTATTTTTTGTTTTGTGATCCATTCAGCGCCTAAATCTGCCGGACGTTTTATTGAGTGAGGACAATGATATGTGTAACAGCCACGGCGGCTCCATCTACAAAACAATAAAAAACTATTTGTCAACACAAAAGGTCATATGTCCATAGGTAATTCAATATTGACTGACAACCAAAAATCAATGCGGTTATCTATTGACTTTCACAACTATGTAGTGGATGAAAGGTGCTGGGATAAAGGCGGATGAGGAGGGAAATAAGGAAACGTTCCTTAATGACACTGTGTATTATAGGTGTATAACGGTCCAAATGGCGATTGTCTATCAATGTATCAAGTGACATATCTTATAAATTGCTTTAAGGTTGGCCACACACATTACTATTCCGAAGTTCTGTCTGAATTCCAAATAACTGGATCTGTGTCCTATTTTGTCCACATGGAGAGGGCTAGACTGGCAAGATTTGGTCACAGGCTAATTGACAGGCTCGCCTGGGGTTACACACAGAATGGTGGTCACTGCCTAACAACACAATCATTGTCCGTGATCACTGTTGGTTCTTGCAGAGCACACACACCTGATGACTGCAGAACAGTTTGGGTTCAGTTGACCAAAATATTCTAAACAATTACCAGGTTTGTGACAAGCTTATGTTTTATTATTCATCATTTTATCCTGGCATCATAGTGTGATTGTTAACCCTTTCATTAAAGTGCTAAACCTCTCTTGGTGTATGGTGTATCATTATACAGATATTTGTCTGGGTGTGTACAGTACTGGAGAGGATGACAGAAAGATAGCCCAGTAAGCACTTATTTGGTGTGGGAGTCATTGCTGTTTATCTCCCGGTATCCCCACTGCCGGTTGATGCGGGTTGATAGCTTGTTGGTGCCCCGATATCATGACACCCGCCATCTCCTTTTGAATTGCACACTTTTCACTGGCAGAAGTTAGTCTTAAGTGTTCCCAGCCCAATCCCAATCACACAGCAGAGTTAGTTATCCTTGTCCCACCTCTACATATAGACTATAAATTACACATAATGGGCCTGATTCATTTTCGAATGTAAGTCCATATGTGTGGTGTATCTTGGGTTAAATAACCGTACGCATGGGCCAGAATGGGATTTACTCTGGTGAAGATAATTGCAAGCAATTCATGTCCCAACATAGATGACACAAGGGAACACACCGGAAGATGTATGGATGTAACAGTACAGCTGAGTACACAAAGTGCGGGGGGTTTGGTAACGTGCAACGGAGTACACAGAGTGTGCAGGCACTGTCTGGTCAGAGTGTATCGGGGTACATGGATGTGTTGGCACTCTTGGACAGCACGTAGCGTGCAATAAGGTACACGGAGGTGTTGGCACTGGTCAAATAGCGCATATTGTGCAATAAGTTACATGGATGTGTTGGCACTGGTCAAATAGCGCATGGTGTGCAATAAGGTACACAGAGGTACACAGAGGTGTTGGCAGTATTGATGTTGGACACGATTGATATTCAGGAGTGCACTGAGCTGGTTCTTATAGCGGCTGGTTGATTGGTGATTCCCTGCATTTGTCATCAGTACTGTGGGTTAGTGGTAACACCTGAGAGAGGTGTGATGTCATCTGTAGCCTGAGGCTGAGCCCAGCTGGATTCTGTTAAGGACTCTAATTGGGAGGGCAGCAATCAGTGGCTGCAGAGTGTTGTAGGCTGGCGGGTGATGTCTAAGACTGCTGGTACTGACACGAGTGCCTATAAGTTGAAGGGTGGAACGGGGGTGTGAAGGGACTAACATAGACATGGTAGAGTAAGGGCGTGCCGATGGAGATACATCCGTTTTGTGTTCAGGGCATCTTGCAGATAAGTGTCCTTTAGCTATTATTCCTTGCACCATCTACAGCCCAGGTGTAAGTGAACTGATAGAGATGATTACACATATGTATGCCAGAACATGTATGAGAGAAACTATATGCATTTTATGTACATTACACATAATATATATTTTTTTCTTTTTTTTAAAAAAAAAGAACAAACATTTTTAATTAATGATTATAGCAATTTGAGTTGTAAATTAATTTTATAAAAAAAAAATTGCCATGTGTTCCGAAGATGATTCAGGCCTAATGTGAATTTACAAGCACACTGCGCAGAATGGGGAAGCAGAAGTAAAACACACAGAATTTGTGGAACGTCAAACATTGGTGAATTGTAAAACTTGATTTCAGCTAAATTTTGCAGCAGCGTCGCTTATCTGTACGTTACAATGACACTCACAGGTTATTAAAAAGAGATGAACCAAAACACTTAAGGAGATCTGCAAATCCATTATGAAAATAACTATATATTATGTATCTAATATAAATGGAAATATTCAAATTTGATTTGATTTTAAAGAATATATTAAGCACATTTTCTCAAGTGGTTTTCCATGGTCCCGATCAAAGCACAGAATCCACTAATAAACGTTTTTACATTTTCTCTTTGATTGTGCAATGTGTCATATTCCACAGTGTCCTATCCCAGGTCCCAACCTATAATGACACGTTTTCATCTGATTGAAGCTGCAGAGTTGTCAATGCCCCTCCCATTATGGATGCATCATGTACACTTTGCCATACGGCTACTGTCATCCTGACTAATCTGTCAACGCCACTAT